>NW_013666825.1:217817-225926 GCF_000517525.1 Limulus polyphemus
TTGAGAATGTTGTTGTTAAGTGCACAGCTATATACACTAGGCTACCTGGGCTCTACAGACAGCGGGTATCGAATTTTAGCATTATAAGACCTCGGGTTTACCGCTGGGCCGCCGAGGGCAATTAATATGATATGTAGCAAAATACTTTATTACGAATAACTTTACATCAACAACTTTGTTTTAATCCATATTCTTTCTTCCCCATTGGAGAAAATTTTCTACCTTTAACTACCAGATCAGGTTGAGCGATGGTAGCCGAAGAACCAGTGTTGATCAATATCTTGTAAGTGTTCGAATCAATGAATCTATTAACTTGTGGATGAACTAGTTTCTTTAAGCCTCCCGCTCTCCCCCTTCAGTATCTCAGCGGTAAATCTGAGGGCTTACACCATTAAAAACCGGGTTTCGATACTTATGGTGTGTGCAAGCAGATAGCTCAATGTGTTGCTTGGTGCTTACAAACAAACAATGACACAATAGTGTATTCAAATAATGAACGACTAAATGTCAATCAGGGAAGATGGAGTATTGTTAGCTGAGCTTTGACTGTTTAGTCTATCCAATTTCTGTGGCCCGTTCCACCAATGTTGCTTTTTCTATTCACTAATTTCGGATATTATTTCAAACTGCACCTATCAAGCCCCTCTTGGTATCTTTCCTTCTCAGTATCAGTTGTATGATGTAAATTCCGTAGTTTACGAGGCAGTGATATAACTGGAGCACTTCAGGAAGGTTTAGCGATTACAAATGATGCGACAGTACTAGCAGCAGATGTACATCAGATGGGTTTTCCTGTTCCATACGACAGAATTAATGATGATTGAGGTTGGGATTCTCGAACAAGTACAGATAGAGATGTGGTTTGTTTACTACGTGCAACTACCACCTCAACTTCTAGGTGTTTCAGAGTGTGTGATTTCAGAATTGGCGAGCCGGTTTGGAATTCATACGATACCACAACATATTTCCTGCATTTTAAGTTGTGGGTGCATTAGAAGTATGAGAGTCAATACCTTATCATGGATGGTGGGTGGAGGGAACTGTTGACTTGGTGCTTATCCTCTGGTCAGCATCTCAAAATTAAAAATGGCGGCAGATAATCTTAGTAGCTTTGCCGTAAATAAAAAATGCAAATAAAAATTATAGTTTTTTTTTATACTAGTGATGATGTTAATAATCTTGTTGTTATAATCCTTTTGATTATTTTCGTAGATTTATCATTGTTTCCTCCATCTTGTCTATCCGATAAAATTGATTTTTGTTCATAATTCTTCTCTAAATCTTATTTCCCATTCTTCGAATCCCCATCCTTTATTCCTGCCTTTTTTTTCTAATTCTCTTGATTTTCTTTTACTTTTCTGTAACTTGTTTTCGACTTTATTTTATTTTTCTCTTTCTTCTTTCCATCTTCCATCAAATGGGGTCGAATCTGTAGGATACCATAAAATATTACGCCCACTCTAAGCTGTGGGTGTTTTAAAATTCCCTTAGTATAGATGGTGGTAGGTTAACTGATTGACTGCGTCAGTAGTTCAGAATTAGAGCTGGTTTTGTCATAGATACAAATACGTTGAAAAAATTCTGTTTAAATTTCTCTATTTTTTGGAAGTTGGCTAATGTTACTCCTCTTTTCAAGAGAGGTGATAGAAATCATCCCAGTAAATATAGGCCTATTAGTCTTACATCAGTAGTGGGAAAAGTGTTATGAAATTCTGATAAAAGATGCTTTGAAAAGTCATTTAACAAAGTTTAAAATTTTGTTGGATAGTCAACGTGGTTTCACTAAAGGAAAATCTTGCCTTACTAATAGTTTGACATTCTTTGAATAAGTTAATGCTTACGTGGATGAGTGTATAGATGTGAATGTGATACATCTGGATTTTCAGAAAGCATTTGAAAGGTGCCATATAAAAGGCTTTTTTAAAAGTTATCTCTGTATATGTGCGGGGTAGGTTAGGCTCATTGGATAGAGAACTGGCTAGATGGAAGAAAACAGAGGGTTGTTTTAAGTAGAGTTCAGTCAAATTGGATTAATGTTACGAGTAAGGCACACCAGAGCTCGTTGTTAGGACCTTTGCCCTTTTTGATTTACATCAATGACATAAATGAAAGAGTGTTGAATAGATTATTTAAATTTACTTATGAAATTAAAGTTTTGGGTGTTGCTGGCTGTGAGGAGGATGCTACTGCCTTATAAAATGATTTGAATTATTTAGGGAGTTGGGCGAATCACTTTTAATTATAATCAATGCAGGTTAATGCAAGTTGGTTTTCATAATTTGAATTATGTGAATAATTTTGATGAGAATAACCCTAACACTGTCGTATAATAACAAGATCTTGGTGTTGTGGTTGATCAGTCTGATAAGCCATCCAAGCAATGTGCTGATGCTAATGGCAGAGCAAATAGAATTTAAGGTTGTATGTACAGATATATTGAGCACATGTTCAAAGAGGTTATAATGTCACTGTATAGGTCATTGTAGAGGTATATACTCATTTGGAGTACTGTACTGAGTCTTGGGTTTTGTACCTAAGAAAGAACATTGAAATCTTGAAAAGGATTCAGAAAATGGTTACTAGGATGATATCTAGGATGGAACTTTTATGATATGAGGATATGTTAAGATTTCTGAACTTATTTTCTCTTGAAAAAAAAGAGTTAAATGCAATCTGATTGAGGTGTTTAAGATTGTTACAGCCATTGGTAGGACTGTGGAACACAAATATATATTTTGGCAGGAAAAAAGTCATCTTCTGCTAAAACACTTCTATTTTTCTAGCAGAGTGGTTGGCCATCATTAACAGGTTAACTTCGGATGGGGTGAATGCAGTTAATTTAAGGGAATTTGTAGGAAAGCTTCATAAATACATGAAAGATAGTGGACTTTAAGATTTCTTTAAGTGTTCAGTTTAATTTAGTGGATAGGACATCCTAGATGGACTAAAAGGTCCCTTGATGTCCTTTAATATTATATTATGTTACTTTTTATTGCTTCACTAATACATGTATTGGTTTGATATTGCTTCTATTGTAGTGATTGATAAAGACCACAGATATCGATTATATTTTTAGTTTACCTCTAGGTAGGATATATTTTACAGTATCTACACCATCTCAGTGTTTTATGCAAATGTGGTTAAAAATAAAAACACTTCTGCACATTTGCAATAGTATGTGACACGTTCTGATACTTGAGTTCTTGCATTATGCAATGTATATAATGTATCTTTAGTCTTAGAGGTGTGGTGAAGCTAGCTGCATCAGAGGTTGGTTGTCACATTTCTTAGAGTCTGATAAATTTAGCTAAATGAGAAGTTGGTTGCCACATTTCTTTGGCTCATACTGTATCACCTTACATTGGTAACTTATCATACAAATTCCAAATGTTATATGTATAACTATCATTTGATAGTTTGTGGTGGTCACCGCTCATTTTGATCCTAGTTTTTCATATGTCGATGTCCATCCATATAGAAGTAGAATTATCACCATTCATGGCTCATCATCACTTCTACATGGTGTGGTTCTATATATACCATGAACATACATACTCTAATTCTTTGGCACAAACATTTTTGGTATTACAATACTGTTATTCTGGTAAGTGCTATAGATTGAAATTGTGCTATTACGATGTTGTAATGTAAAGTTCAATCACACATCTAAACTTTTGAAACTTTGGCCATTTCAAGTTTTTGCCATTTCAGTGATGCATGTTCTATTTGAACTATGATCTTCATACGATACAAGTGGTGGTGATGCTTCACAAATACTATGTTGCGGCAACATTGGTTCTTCAACTAAAACAAGCTTCAAGGATGGAATGCCTGCTCACGTCTAGCTTTAAATAAAGAAGATGTTGGGGTGTATATCTTATAGAAATTAACCATAAAATGTTGATGAAATTTCATGACACCTATAAAGCTGTGGGCTTCTAATTATATTCTCATGCTGGGGTCTGCCATTGACCACTTCAACTATTGGAAGATCAGTAAACAATCGATACCTATCTACTAAGTGACCAAGAAGCTCCAAGTTCAATCACATCAATACACACCTACCTAGTTTTTATTTCAAACTTGCACCTTTTATATTGTGAAATATTCTTCTCAGGTTTTTATGTCAACCTGAAACTTGCGACCAGAAACTAAAATGTCATCCAGATAGTTGAGATATTTCCTTATTATAGCCATTTTAGTGTAATTTCCATCAGCCTGTGGAAAGTGGTAAGTGTATTACATGCTAAAAGCAGGTTTAAGCTATTCTTTATTGGTCTATTTTTATCATCTAGTTTGGCTTGCCCATACTGGGAAGCCAAATCTGGGGTGAATTCCATCATGTCGAAGCATTCATATTTTTGTTTCAAGTATGTATTATATTATGTATTACATATTCACTACCTAAAAAGCACCCAGAAATCTCCCTGTTTTTCTCTATAACCAGTGGAAACGACCAAGTACTATCGTAGTATTCCATCCTAATAACTGACGATATTGCTGGTGTTACAATAAAGCCTTTGTAAGGGTACTTTTATGGAATGTACATCACTTGTTTCTATGTGATTGTAAGTTACTGCCAACAAATACATCAAAATCCTATGTGATCAATTCATTGATGTGGAAGCTATGCATTTACTTGCGGATGTGGTACAATCAGTTTGTTAGTTGGTCTGGATTCCTTCTGTATCTGTCATTGCCAATTTCACATGGAAGCAAAATTTCTGAGTGCATGTGTAAACAAATCAGCAAATAGAGCACTACTAGAGCTCTTCGTGCAAATGCAAGCCTGATTTCTGGACAACTCTATCACCTTAGCAGGCAGTGACAATGCACTAGACTGCACCTGCAGCACATCACAAAATACTACTTACACACTTGAGAGACTACAACCTCTCTGACCACAGTTAGTATTTCAGCAGATCTACAGTTAACCTTTTTGCTAAGTGAAAATCGTTATTAACTTGTACAGTAGATCTATTTGTAAAGTTTATGTGAGTAAATCAAGAAAGACATTACAACTTTCATTCAGACCATGAGAGATGTGGCCCTTCTCATGTTTAGCCTGTAACCATTTGTCAGAATAAAGTTTGTGTCAACTGGTTGAAGTGGTAGCTTTACTCAAAATACTTGATACATAACAAGACTGAGTAAGGCCCTGGGTACTCCAGTATCAACTAGGATCGACATTCCTCGTCCATGCGTCATTACAGGTACAAATATATTGTCATCAACACTAGCCACTTGTCCTCTGGATGTGAGTTGAATGCTGCAACAATTCAAGTTCATGGTCAGATCCAACTTGTTTCCACTTATTTAAACTAGATAGAGCTGCTCCAATACTGATGAACAATAGGATAAATACACCATAATCCAGTGACTTGCTAAGCCATAATTTAAACAAGGACTCTATTCCTCATATTTCAATTGTCTCATAGAAGCATATTTTTGCTGTAGTGGTGGTGAAACTATGCAACAGTATGAGAGTCATGATACGTGATGTTGCCTAAAGCAGTAGAGCTACTGGTAGATATTTTGTCAAATTTGTTCTTTGTTGTTGACTTTTCAATTTGTTTTAGAACCGAACCAATTATAGAAGGTTGGCGTTTTCCTCTACACTAACACTCCGTTTGATGTCACCATAGAAACGACCTCTGTAACTGCCCATGAAACAATATGGTGCCACATGAGTTTTCTTGACAGCCCTTTTATAAATTTGTCTATGATAAATTTCTTGTAATTTTTGGGTGGCATGCTTGAAGAAGCCTTCTCATGTAGTCCACTTAGATCTTGAAGATCGCATGCCTTCAGAACTTGAACTCATCAAATCTATTCAGTGATGATTACATTCCAGTCACTGAGTTGCTCCTGATCCAAGTATTCCAGAATGTTGAGAACTGAGCCACTCAAGTCCAGTATCAAACATTGCACAATCCATATCTAAGTCCAACCAATCCAAGAAATTAATCGCCCGAAACACATGAGGAAATGGTCCATGTCATTCTTTGCTGTCACTGTTTGCTGTTTATTTTTGCCGCCATTATGAAATCCGGGTGCAGAAAGGTACATGCTACCAGTGGTTTTACTGCTGTGCAGCTAAAACTTGAGTTTCTGGATATTCCAGTTTGTAGTAATTGGAATAATAACAAATATTTAATTGTGACGACATGTAACATGTTATCCAAACACTTTAAGTTACTAGTTGTGAAAAACAGACAACGAATCAAACCCAAACAAATTCTGATTACCAATTTAGTTTATCGATCTTACCATACCAGGATGCAGAAAGAGTGTTTCATTCAAAGTTTTCAGTGTTTTTTACGTGTACCATGCTGTTTTACTGCCTAGGTCTTAGGACTTTTGACATAACTTTTAAGACATATTAATTCTGCTTTAAACTGAGAAAAGAGATATAATACATTAAAATGAGCTTAATTACTACGAAACTCCTAAATAACAAAAACAAAAAAGAAATATAAGAGAATGCATGAAAAGGCAATGCATTTTACTTTTCATGTAGAAAAATAAAATTCATCTTTCACGTGACGTTCTTGCAGCCATGACAACACAAGTTAACATCAGTTATTCCACTTGTGTTTTCTGTTCTATTCAGTCATTCAACTGCTTAAGACCTCTAATTTCTGATCTTTTCTGTTTGGTGCCCACCAACAGAAGTAAACGTCAATGTGGAAATCATCACCAAGTGCTTGACTGTTATCTTTGTGAATTTATATAAAGGAATAGAAACACAGATGAAGATTTATTCAAAATATATTGTTTAATATCGCAGAATTCGCTAAATAAATACCATATAATGTTTTACTATTAATTATTGTATTTTATTGTATTACTGGTGTTATTTTCAAAACGATCTATTGATAGGAAAAAAGACCCCAAATTTCTTTTGTCTTTCCTGTTCTATTATTTTCTATAAACCAGGACAACAGTGTAATGGTATTTTCAATCAGAACAGCACTTTATGCGCAGATGGGAAAAACTGACGAGGTAGAGACCCCTAACGTTCAGGTGTGGTCATCCTTAGCTTTGAATTACTGTCCAGATGGAATGCAGTCAGTCAGCAACCACAAGAGTTTTTCCAGCTTGGAACCGAATAAAGGGATTGATTGTTATTTTTATAACTTACTCAAAGCCTTCTGATTCGCAGCCCGGTACTTTAACCATTAGGCCACTCCAGGGTGCAAGATAATACAACTCTCTAAGATATGAGCTTCATATGAATACAACCAAATTGCTTTATTGTACATAAATTATACTTAATCCATTTAATTAATACACACAAAAGCAAAAACGTTAAACTGGACACAAACTCGTTACCATTATTTAAAAAAATAAAACTATTAGTTTAAAGTATTTGACGATAAAATAAGGAAAACGCACACTTTAATAGAAAAGGGAAAATAACTGTAATAATTTAAATGTATTTTTATTTATCAAAACGCAATTAGAATAAATATTGTTACGTCTCAGTTTGTTAATTGAACTTTTCCGTAACTTCGTTCCGACGAAACTTTGACGACACAAGTCTTTACTTAATAAAACTGGTTTATTCTTTCCGAATATAACTTTACGATACACTTAATTTCAATATTCGCGCTAAAACAAACACTATAACGAACGAACGTTAACTTCAACAATACCCTGTGACTGCAGTTCAATTACTCACTATCTACACACATATTAATGTCCCGTCACATTGTCACCCTCTTTTATATACCAGACTACCCTATATCTAGTAAATACTAGAGCATTCGCCAAGGTACAGGATAGTTCTAGAAAATAGGTGGCGCCACACCAGTCACGTGACCTCGATGACGCAACAATACTGATAAAAACTTTATTGAATTTATTACGTAAATATTATTAAAATTAGCAAGAATATGGAAAAGAAGTAAAATTAAAACTGCATTTAGAAATATAAATACTGGGAAATAACATACATAAGTACGAAAATAATAAAATAAGCGCCTAGTAAAATAAAATAATGATCCCAGAGAAATATTTATGTGAAGGAAAAAAGACTTTCGCATAGATAGGGTTGAAGAGGGAGATTTAACCATGAGTAAGAAGTAAGGTAAACGTGTCTAAAGA
>NW_013666825.1:226679-228454 GCF_000517525.1 Limulus polyphemus
CTGTCCTATAGGCCATCAACAGTGGAGGGAGTAAGACATCCCAGTTATCTTGGTGGCTATTACACTGTCCCAGTGTCCAGTTGTACTTTTCTACCATTCCATCATACTGTGGGTGAAGTGACGTTGCCCTGGTCTTTCGGATGCCAAATAACTTGCAGTATTCTTGGAACACAGCTGATTCAAAGTTACGGCCTTGATCTGAATGCAGTTCATATGGCATACCAAATCTGAAGAAGAAGTCACTAATAGCCGAAGCTACAGTTGTAGCTTCCTGATTTGGTATTGCATATGCCTCCAGCCACTTGGTGAAATAATCCATCACCACTCAAATGTACTTGTTTCCAGCACGAGTTTGGGGCAGAGGACCAGCAATGTCGACGGCCACTCTTTCCATTGGTGCACCAACTTGATATAACTTCATTGGAGCACGTCCCTTATGCTTGGGTCCCCTTTTAGCACAACATGTACTGCTGGTCCTGCACTATTCTTCCACATCTTGCCTCATACCTATCCAGTAAAATCTGTGTCGTAGGTGACTCAATGTTTTCTTAACTCCGAGATGTCCTCCTGTTACAGTATCATGGGATTGACGCAGCACAACTTCTCGTAACTTTATTGGTATAACTGTTTGCCAGGTCGTCACTTTCCCATCTGCAGTTTCCCATCTCCGGAGAAGAATACCATCTTCAAGCCTCAACTGGTCCCATTGTACCCAATAGTGCTTTGTCACGGGGCTTAGACTAGACACCTTCTCCCAAGCAGGGCGCAAAACACTTGCTTTTAGGAAATCAATCACTGGCTTCAAATCTTGGTCTTTCTTCTGTTCTGCCTTGATATCTATATTTGGTTCCACTTCACCATCATCAACTCTTTCAGTCTGCTTGACTTCAGCTTGATGACACCTAATTAGTTCAACCTTTCTCTTAACAGTTTCCGGAACGTGGCCTTTGTTATTCCCAAACGTCATTTTATCAAAATCAATTACAAACTTCCTTGGTAGTAGATAGTCCAATCCTAATATGCATTCATCTTCCATGTCAGCCAAGTACACTTTCTGTCTGTCCTTTATGCCCATGAGCTCGATAGTTACCCACACTGGTCCCCACAACCTTGCAGAATGTCCTGTCACACCACAGAGCTTCTTTACAGCTTCTGGTACTCCTTTGTTATCCAGCACCTTGATGCTCACAAAGGTTTGCTGAGATGCAGAATCAATGACAAAGTTGCACCTTTGGCCATCCAGCTTCCCTGTCACGTAGATACTATGTGTGCTTGCCATTTTACACTTAGCTGTTGGGACTTTCACGATGAAGGTTGGTGGGCGTCCCTTAGCACCAACCACTACTGGTTTCCCGGAGCTGACTTATTGGTGGTATTTTTCTTACACTGGCTCCTCAGATGTCCTTGCTCTCCACAGTTCCAACAGCCTTTCTTGGTAGCAGCCTTTATTGCTGTATCATCTCCCCTGTGTTGAAGTTGCCAGCATTGAGCTCTCTTGTGCCCAGGTTTGTTACAGTGCCAGCAAAGTCCCTCAAACTTCTCTGAAAGCTGACCTTTTCTGGCCTTGAATCCAGATGACTGTACCAACCTTGGTACCTCTGTGCTGGACATAACGTAGGATTCAAATTCGAGAGCTCTGGCCATTGCATCCTACATGGTAGAAGGGTGTGCTTGCTTCACTTGTATCTTTAGTTGTGGACTGTCCAAAGCATCTACAAACTGATCTCCCAGTAACAACTTGAGGAGATCATGTGGTGCAGTTGGATAGGCCTTAT
>NW_013666825.1:229241-240654 GCF_000517525.1 Limulus polyphemus
GCAACAATATATTAGAAATGCAAGTTTTGTAATAATTCAGCTAAGCTGGTTTACTGACAACTTGACTAAATGTTGTATGTTCACATATATGGTTTCACCAAGCTATTAAAAATACTTTGAAAACATGCATCGATTGTGTGTTTGGAAATGTTTCAACTCTGTTACCGAGCTTCAAGATAAGTCGTTCACTCGTTCGTGTGACTCGTTGAATTTATATGATTGATTTATTGACTCGGGCACTTCTTTTGTGTCATGTTCCTGATAAAATCAACCAATTTGAGAGAGAAAAAAGAGCCCGCAGAAAAAAGAGCTTTTCAAACCCCTCCGGAACCGTAAAGTTTCAAAATACAGGCAAAAACAAGTGACACTATATACGTAATACACCACACTTACAGTAAAACGTGAAATAACATCCGCTCCGTGCAAATATTGAACTAGGAACTATAATATTAACGTTATTATTATCTACATAAATTAGTTCCTTTGGACATTAACGTTAAAGTTGCTATTACTTATATGAACTATTAACTTTGGACACTAAGTTTAAAATTACCTTTATTTGTTTGAACAATTGATTTTGAACAATAACTTTAAAATTTGACATTATTTCATGAAATATTAACTTGAGATAGTAACTTTACAGATAGAATTAGTTACATAAACTACTTACTTTGGGCAGCAAGTTTAAAGTTAACATATTTTGTAAAGCTCATTACAGCGAAATACCAACTGATAAAGTGAACCAATTTCACGTTCCATAATAATATCCTATGCTTGGTTTACACAGTCAAATGTGTTGTGGCCTTGTTTACGTGTTGTGGAAATTTCTAAACCAGAAATAACACGCAATCTAAACTCTTTCCACGCATTATAGGATTAGCATGGATATTATTAATTTAGGTTTTATACTAAGATTATATATTTTTCCATTTGATGTAATAATTTTAAGATTCTATGCTTTCAAAAAAGTGATTTAATTTCAAAGAATTTCACTCGAAATAAATCGTTTTATCAATTCGAAGATCCAACGACATATCTTTCCAGACGAAAAACCTACGCGTATTTCCATGTGTTTGATTGGATGCTACCGGTTAAACGGGAAGCTTTACTAGTAAGAATATGGAAATAGTATTAAAACTTGTGCCAAAGAATAACACAGATAAAAGAAAAAATATGTAATTTTTATAACTTTTTTTATATTTAATTAAAATTTTATAATAAACTATTACGAACAATTTGGTAATAGTCAATAATTTTATGAACTCAGTATCAATTACTTACTAAATTATTTAAATTCTCCTAACCTTTACATGGACAGCTGGTGCGTGTAAACCTGCGCTATCTCTGTTACCGCTCCAGCTGATTCTTTATGTTGTATTAACAAACATCCGCAATAGCAAAGAGAGCAGAAAGAAACAAACGTTACTTCAAAATTATTTAACCGGTTTAGTCATTTTTCATGATATTAATAAATATCTGAGTGTTATAAAGTTCTACCTCATAAAATGTAGTTAAAATAACTGTATTAACTTCATCATGAGGCAAGGCATAATACTGTAGCTATCGCCACCACTGCGTTTCCCGCCAAACGCAGCCTTTTGATGAATTAAGTCAGTTGTTGTAAACAGAGTCAGTTGTTATACCATACTCGGCTGTGTATTAGAGAGTTTGGAGTTGTGAATTCACGTACTCTAACGTAAATTCAAAAGCATGGCTTTATACCACCAAAACAGTGTCAGAAAAAGAACACTTCAAGAATTCAAAATGCAGGAAGAGGAAGGTATTGGTAGCCTGTGCAGGTAACTACAGCAAGTTGAATTACTGTTGATGATTTATTAATAGATGAATATATTGTGCTTGATACTAACGATACTCTTGTTTATTTTGGTATTGTTTTCGCCTTCGCTAACTTTACATTTAAATTACTAGTCTGTAATCACGCTGATCAATGGCCAATAGCCTTATATTATTAACTGAAGACCGAAACTATTAGTTGTTGAGTTATACTTCATAATTATTATTACGGTAATGTTATTATTAACTATGGAATTTGATTTATGATGTGTTTAGCAATAAATTATAAAAAATAATAAGTAAAAATCAAATTTATTATTGTTATAAGTAATTATAATTGGTTAATTTAGTCATTGGGTATGTAATGATATAATTTGAATATCTTAAACTTAACTTGTATGTTGTACGTTGCAGGTATATTTAGTAATGTCTTTAGCCTAAGATTTAACTGGGTACCGTAATCTTGTAAGTGTAATTGTGCATACTCCTAATGAAGCATAACTTGTAATTATATAATCATAATGGTAATAGAACACGAGGTGTAGTTTTATTTGGCTTAATGTTGTAATCAAACTGTTATAGAACAGCGAGCCAATATTATAATATCCGGGTATCATGGCCAAACTGTGTAAATAGAGATTCGTATACTCACGTATAGAAAGAGAAACTATTGTATCTGAAAAGGTTCAAAAATATTGGAAACTTGTATGCGTCCTAAGCTGGAGCTATAGCTTCAATACAAAGCTTTCGCCTTAAGGTCAGTTAGTTCCAAATAAAAATTAGAAAATACATTGATGTTACGCGTAAACCCGGATTCTAATTTTTAAGTTTTGGCCTTTTGTAATATTCGTGTTTCTAAGTTACGTTATTACGAAATTATTTTAGTTTTTAGGCAATACATTTTAAATACTTCACTGTTAAGTCCCATAGGCTACTTGTACTAGTAGGTAATGTGCAAAAAAAATAAAAACTATTTTACGTTATTTAAATTATGACGAGATGTTGACGTAAGTTTTGGAATGCAACTTATATTTAAGTTAATTAAACTTTTAAGTTTATGATGTACGTATTTCACTAGGTATCTGAGAAGATTACTAAATTCTGCTACCGAGGTAGTCATAGCTTCTAAGTTTCATTTTGTAATTAACGCTTCTTAACTTCACCTCATTTTCTTAAGATATATGTAGCGTGTGTTCATAAATTCTTGTAACAATTGTGTTTTTATGACAAAATAGAGCTTTGATTGTTAGAGGACGTAGGCCTACTGCTGTAAAGTCGGCAGTGTTGTGACATTGGAAATTAGCACAATAATCATAATTGTTTTAAAAGTAAACAAACTAGTAAGCGTGAGTTTCGTTAGCCGTGGATAAAATATATGTAGTTATTTCTTGAAAGGCTATGGAATAAATTGAACAGATGATGCTTTAAATTTAAATGTACCTCTAGTTTTTAATTCAGAACTTGCAATGTGAGAAAAATATCTATGAATGTATGATGAAATAGGGTATGGAAGCTTGCATTTAACACTGTCTTATAATTTATTTAACTGTACAAATAATCTTATACCAACAGTTTATGAATACTATTACTATAAAAGCATCTCTATTTTGATCGTATATTTTGTTTATATACATATGCCCTCTTACATCTGCCGGCTCTAACAACCGGCAGAACATCGTTGCATAATACCGGCTGCAATGAAGTTCCACACCCACAAGAGTGGAATGGTACAATGGCGGTAAAAACTTTGGCATCGTGCCAAGTGGAAGAAGTAATGTCGGTAGTGTTGACGACAAATAAATTATGTCATAGCATTCTTGTGACCTACAAGATATATTAACATATAATTAATCTAAATTTAGCCAGTATTTTTATGCATGCATAAAACGTTGATAAAACTTATGAATTATTTTAATTAACATTTATTTAAACGAGAAACTAAAAAAAAAAAAAGTTTGTAATTTATCAAGCTGTGTAGTCAATTTACAGAACCTAAGAATTTGTTAATATACTCTGAATACCCATTCTTCGAAGATTGATTGGACTGATCGCAGAATAGCTAACTTGAAAACCATGATGTATTATATAAAGGTTATTTTTTTTTTATTTTTACGTTTCAGACTTGCCAACCGACCAATATCTCCGAAAACACAGCTAGAACACGAGAAGCGAATACGACGAGAAATCGCGAATAACAACGAACGAAGACGTATGCAGAGCATCAACGCAGGGTTTCAGTCATTGAGGGCTTTATTGCCCCTAAATGAAGGAGAAAAATTGAGCAAGGTATATGTGAAACAATACATCTTTGGTTGTTAGAATGTCCAGCCATAGTATTTAGTAAGAATGTAACGATGTAGTAAGTTTGCTGACAAACTAAAGCTAATATTAATAATTTATTAATTATGTAAAGTATAGAAACTATTAGTAAATATTTTACGTAATAAAGTTATTTTATATACATGTGAAATGCGAAACACAACCCTAGAGGCAGAAGTTGTTACTTTGGCACAAATGAAAATGAACCTTCTTAAATATTGATTTCGATAAGAAATGTTTAGATAAATTGCATCTATCTGGTTGGGTAAAGAACTACTTTTCATAATTATTATACATTAATATCCAGTGCATGGTTCTGACCATCGAATAAGAATTGTTCACGAAAAATTAAGGTGAAAACAAATCCTATAGGCAAGAAACTATCCGTAAACAGTAACTGTGGGTTAGCTTGGAATTTTAGTTTTTAATTTTCTTAGTTTTTACAGTATCAAAAACGCTTATGCTAATATCTGGTCGTACCAGCCATAGCTTGGTATGAGATTATCATGATTGTAGAAACAAGATTTTAGTATAATTTATTTCTTTTTATTGATGTGCCCAACTTTTAAAATTAAATTTGTTCTTAAAAGTGTGAAAGATATTTGCTATTTAAAGATGTAATATTTGTGTATTTAACTCTTTTTATTAAGAAACTAGGAAAATTACGGAGGCGTGCTATTATTGATAACGTTCAGCTTAGTCACGTGATTAGTGACATCGCCAAGACGAAAGCGTCAGCATTTTAGTCGTTGCTAAGCCTACTATGGCGAAACGTTGCTCTAGGGCGTTGTGCACATTTCGAAATGTGACTTGGATGGGCCAAATAATCTTCATCACTATTCTTTTCTTACAAGAGTCGGGCTTGGCTATTCAATTAGAGTAGCCCAAGAGTTGACGGTGCTCGCTGATAACAGCTGCTTACTGTAGTTTATCAGTTCAAAATTAGGTAACGCATGTGCAGATAACACTTGTATAGCTTTGCACAATATCCGAAACAAATGAATCTTTTCTTGTACATGCTAATTGGAGTTTTTTCAGGCTATTTTGGAAGGGATAAAACTTTAAAAAAAGGCGAACATTTCCTACATATTTTTTCGTTAGGTGCTCTAAATATTTGTCCAGTTAATACGTGTTGACATTAAATTTATTTCATGAATTTCAATGGACTTTTAATTAGGTTTCCATTTCTTTGAAAATGAATAGAAGACAAATGTGGTAATATGTAAAACCTTAAATATTCGTAACTATTTGGAACCAAAATAATTTAGTTTCTTAAGGTTAAAATGATCACGTATTTACGTTAAAAAACAAACAAGAGTGTTAGAACCAGAGGGCTAATGCTAAAAAAAAATAATAATAATAATTGTATTTCAAAACCAAAATAAGGTAAGCCTTAAGTCACGCAAATACAGAGAACACAATCCAGTCAGTTGGCTTACAGTTCAAAGTATTTTTGAGATTGTTTTTTTTATAAAATAGTTGAGGAAGCAGTAAGTAGCTTCAAAGACGGAACGTTTTTTTTCTTTTTGGATATTATTTAAATATCTAGTCGTTGTCCGATTTCAAGGTGTCGATAAAAATGCTTCTTCCTCCGATGACGATAAACAGGTTAGTGTACGAAAATCATCTGTTTCATAAGATTATAAAGCAGCTTTTGTTGATCGATTTAAACCACCACCACCTTTTTTCCTGGGGGGTCCTTCAGTCCTTGGCGTCGTGTTGCAAGGTAACCTGGAAATTTGGCGGTAGAACAGAGTAGAATGTCGGTGTGCAGAAAAAATAGAGAGAGAGTAAGAACGTAATGCATCTGTTACTATCGGCTCGCCGGAAGTTCTTTTGTAAGTTCTACAACGATATTCCTACAGACGCTCTCCTCAGATTCGGGTCCTGTACCTGCAGTCGCCAGGTGGGCTGACAAGTAACCGTTGGTTCAAACGTTAACAGGTTCTATAATACAATACTAAGCAGTTTGTTCTTATGTGGTGACCAACCGGCACAGTGAGTTGAAACTGAAAAAAAAAAAAAGAAACTGACAGTTTATTACTTGCTAGGCAGCTTTAACAGACATGCTTTATAAACAGACTTATTGTAAAATAAGATGCATTTCTAAACAGCTTCAAAGACGGATACACGGAACGTTTTTTTTTTTGTATTTTTTTATGAATACCTAGTCGTTGTTCTCCGAGTTCAAGGTGTCGACCTAAGCACTTACTTCATTTAGAACCTAACTAGGCTCCTACTAATGACTAAGAACAGTATATTTACCGGTTACAGTAACACATGAGATTGGACCCAACTAAGCCTCTACTAATGACTGAGTACAAAAATTTATTGGTTACAGTTAACACATGAGATAGGACCCAACTAGGCCTCTATTAATTGATCGAGAACAATATATTTATTGGTTACAGTAACACATGAGATTGGTATTATATTTGGTACTAGTGATTGTTTGTTATTATTTAATAGTATATTCAGTGATGTGTTGTAGCTCAATAACTGTAATTTCTACTTTCCGATTCAATATGTTTGTATCTTATCCAGCAGTTTTGTCATAAAAGGTATAAATACACTAGTTCTTTAATTTAGAGGGCTATTTGGTAATAAACGATTTTGTTCCCAGTTGTTGTTTGACATTAGTGTTGGACTATTTTTCCGTCTCATCTGAAGGTTTATTTTTGGTTAAAACTCCATATACGACTTGCACCGGTCTTGATAAAATGTTGATATTGTTAGTTCATGTGTAAATATACTATTAGAAAGTTTAAAATAAATAGCATGCTGACATTTTTTTTTATGAGTGTACATGTGTGTAAATACAGATAGGGCTTGGGTATTAATTTACCCACTGATAAAACAGTGTATTCTAATCATTATAAATTTTAAAGTACATTTAAATAGCTATGCTCATGACCAGTATATATTTATAGGTCTGATCTATGTACGTAGCTTGCTTTGATCAATAGTTAATATTAATTGACTGCCTTTCAAAATGTGCAGTATAATTTAACAGCATTATCTCATATCTGAGACACGTGTTCGAACTTGTGAAATTGATTTGCAGCTGATTTTTCTGGCGCGTATAGAAAGTTCTTAACGCGTGAGAGCGTTGCCAGTTTACCATATTTGGCCAGGAATTTCAGGTGTTCGTGCTTACGGCATGGAGTGGCAACGTTCTTTGAAGAATTCCCTTACGGCTATAAGCCCTCCTTCTCCAGGTTGTAATGGAATTTACCTTCTCGAAACAGACAACAGTAAATACAGTTTGTGATTCTACTTTACATTTTTACCGAGTCTGTCTTTTCTTTCTTCTCAATTCAGGTTCTCAGGAAGTGAAACAATATCTATCTACAGGTTGTTTAAATATTCTAAATTGTTTACTTACCTGTTTTTAGAAAATAATAAAGGTAAATATTATTAGTACGTATGTGTGATGTTATTATCAGTTCGTCTTGTTTTTATTTACGCATCTTTACTTTAGAAACGAGGTGTAACAAGCCCTAACTGCATATATCAAATTATGCGTTATTATAGTAAGGAATGTATGAAGTACGCTTATTTATGGAATATACAAAGTATTGGTGTGATACGAATCCAGTTTAGACGTCATGGTCGAGAGCTCTCTTTCGAGAAAATGTGTCTATAATGGTACAGAAAAGCGATGGGTGGCCGGAAGTCTTCCCTCGACAGCTGCAACTGGGTAGGGCTGCTATGCGCGCACACACACACACACCACCCCGTAGTGACACGACCCATTTCTCAGGGCACTGTTGGAATGTTGGCCCATCACTTAAAGTACTAGTTCAATCATGCCGCTTTCCATTCACAACGGTTGTAGTCTAGATGAGGTACGGGTATCGCGAGACTTGTGGCAGTTCAGATTCTCAGATCTCTTGAGTAGAAAGATTTGTTGACTGTTAGTGGTTTCGATAAGTGCAGTTTTCTTTTTAAACAGTCGTTTTAAAATCCCGAACCTACTTTAACTTGTTGATGTTAAATAGAATAAATTGTTTTATAGTAGGGCTGGATGAGCCAATTTGGGCCACGATTTGAAACAATAAAGAAGAATGGGGCAGTCAAACGTGAAATTTACAATTACAGACGGTAATTCCATATTGATCTTTTTGGTTCATAAACTTGGGAAAACTTTGAACTCTTAATAATAATAGAAGGCAATTTAATTATGATTATATTACTGATAACAAAATCTCTAAACTCAAAAATCCTGGGTTCGATTCCTCGCGGTGCACACAGCGGATAGCCTAATGTGGCTTAACTCTGAAACAAAGAAAATATCCGAATATATCAGTTAATTGTAAATCTTTGGATTGCAAGGAGATTACATTACATTTTCCTGTTCAACATTTCAAACAAAAATTCAGAAAACTTTCGTAGATGGTGCTGGAGATCGCTCTAGTGCTGGACTTGTTCGCCAGGTAACAATATCCTAAATAAATCAGTATTATAAAACACAGGAAGTAATGTACAACAGATGAAAAGTATATTATTACACCACATTTTCCGGTGCAACATTTGAAGAAAACGAAAAAGTAGATGAAACTACGCGCTCGTGCTGAGTTCGTGAGTTTCGTAGTTCTAAATAACTTCTGTTGACACCAGGGGTTTGGTTTGTTTAATGGACGTCCATTGTTGTATTCGTGTATACTTATGTGTCATAATACCTGTATCCTCTGACAGTTTATTTTGTTAGCTGTATCCTCTGACAGTTACTACTGTGTTAACTATATCCTCTGACAGTTTATTTTGTTAGCTGTATCCTCTGAGAATTGCCGTTGTGTGAACTGTATCCTCTGACAGTTACCACTGTGTTAACTGTATCCTCTGACAGTTACCACTGTGTTAACTGTATCCTCTGACAGTTACTACTATTAGCTGTATCCTCTGACAGTTACTACCGTTATTTGTATTCTCTGAGAATTGCTGTTGTGTGAACTATATCCTCTGACATTTACTACTGTGTGAAATGTATCTTCTGACAGTTACTACCGTTATTTGTATTCTCTGAGAATTGCTGTTGTGTGAACTATATCCTCTGACAGTTACTACTGTGTGAAATGTATCTTCTGACAGTTACCACTGTGTGAACTGTACCTCTGACAGTCACCACTGTGGGAACTGTATCCTCTGACAGTCACCACTGTGGGAACTGTATCCTCTGACAGTTACCACTGTGTGAACTGTATCCTCTGACAGTTACCACTGTGTGAACTGTATCCTCTGACAGTTACCACTGTGTGAACTGTATCCTCTGATAGTTTATCCTGTTAGCTGTATCCACTCACAGTTACTTCTGTGTTAACTATATTCTCTGACAGTTACTTCTGTGTTAACTATATTCTCTGACAGTTTATTCTGTTGGCCGTATTCTCTGACAGTTTATTCTATTAGCTGTATTCTCTGACAGTTGTTACTTTGTTTTGAAATGTTTGCTTAGATTTCTGTGAATTGAAACTCTCAGTGCAACTTATGCAGTTATCAGTATTTTTTGTACTGACGTTTTATAAGGTAAGCCACAATATTTTAGTAACTTTCCTGTTGCTACACAGGTGTTTTGTGAGATGTGGACTTTCATGAAGTAACGTCGAATTAGACCTTCAGTTTGTAACGTTTTGGTAGAATCTAATTAGTTCTTAAGTCAAGATAGTAATATTAACCTATGTGAGAAGGATTGTAACAGACGTGGTGGTATATCATTTATTTATTTGTAGCGTATGTAATAATATACTGTCATTATAATTGTTGTTGAAATTATTTTAGAAACGGTTGTTCTATGTTTAATGACTGAATCTATTTGGTAGGTTCAATAAAAAATATTTATGGAAATCGGGTCTGGCAATTTATAACTGCAGTATTTGGAAATTTTGTAAAAAATAAAGAAAACAGAACTGTTGGAGAGGCTCTATAAGTTTGAGAATTAATTTAACAGTGGAAATTTTCAAAATAAGACTTTAGGGGTTTATCAGGTCAAAAGCAAACATCCAGTATTATTATCACAGTTTGAAATATTACTAAATTAGTTTGGAAACACGAATTTTAGCCAACTGTAGAATGATTTTTGTGACTTATATTGTTTGGTTATTATTTTAGGTCACTAAGTTTATTATTTGTCTGGGCTCTTGCGTTCTATGCTAGTACATGTTAAGGAAGTGACAATGCGTCGTTCCAGAAACCCTCCCACTCCTGAACTGGTGTTCTCAGAACAAGGGTGGGTGTATACTTCCTTCTAGGGGTTTTACGTCACATCTGGACCAATTATTGAGGTAGCTTCTCTTCTGAATCTTTTGTAGTTCGTCGTCGTCGCGTGCCCCCCAGTCTGCGGACTTAAACGCTAGAAACCAGGTTTCGATACCCGTGGTGGGCAGAGCACAGATAGCCCATTGTGTAGCTTTGTGCTTAAGTGCAAGCAAACAAAGTCGTTGTGCCGTTTTACCGGCAGTGAGAACTCGATACAAAAAAACAATGTTAAGAGTTAGATGCCGTATCCGGTACAACGTCTTTTAACAGTTGTATGTCGTAACCGTTACAATGCCTATCTACATTTAGGTGCCGTATCCGGTACAATGTTTATTGACAGGTAGATGCCATATCCGGTATAGTGTCTGTTGACAGGTAGATGCCATATCCGGTACAGTGTTTGTTGACAGGTATATGTCGTATCCAGTACAATGTTTGTTGACAGGTTGATGCCGTAACCGGTAAAGTGTTTGTTGACAGGTAGATGCCGTAACCGGTACAGTGTTTGTTGACAGGTAGATGCCGTAACCGGTACAGTGTTTGTTGACAGGTTGATGCCGTAATCGGTAAAGTGTTTGTTGACAGGTTGATGCCGTAACCGGTAAAGTGTCTGTTGACAGGTTGATGCCGTAACCGGTACAGTGTCTGTTGACAGGTAGATGTTGTAACCGGTACAGTGTCTGTTGACAGGTAGATGCCGTAACCGGTACAGTGTCTGTTGACAGGTAGATGTTGTAACCGGTACAGTGTTTGTCGACATGTAGATGCCGTAACCGGTAAAGTGTTTGTCGACATGTAGATGCCGTAACCGGTACAATGTCTGTTGTAAACTTGTATCGTTTGAGAAGTTACGTCACTCCAGCAATAAGTGTCGCAGTGAAACTTAGTGTTAAAAGTAACAGACGTTTAATGTGTGTCATATTTCATTCACTCTTTCTTCCGCCCGGCATGGCCAGGTGGTTAGGGCGCTCGACTCGCAGTCTGTGGGCCGCAGGTTCGAATCCCCATCACACCAAACTTGCTCGCCCTTTCAGCCGTGGGGGCG
>NW_013666825.1:241565-249586 GCF_000517525.1 Limulus polyphemus
TGTTCCTAAGAATAACCAAGTCCCTCTTGTTCACCCTATATTCTGTAAGTAAAAACTTAAGTTATGGGGGGGGGGGGGGAGAATACAGTATTTTATGTGAAAGAGAGATGTACTCAAAACATACGGACATCACGAGACCATTTGGTCCTTCAAGGCTGTCCTTGTACACCCACACCTGGGAAAAGTAAAAATGTAAAACCCACTCTTTCAGGAAATCCTCGATTTCCCTCTTAAACCCTGCAAAGTGCTACCTTCCATTACTTCCGCCAACAGCTCGTTCGTTCCATAAGCCAATCACTTACATCTGATTTACAACGTAGGTAAAAAATAAAAACATCTGCTGTTTATATCACGAATGTCTAGCTTCTTTTCTTTTTTTTTTTTTTTTTTCTTAACGCTCCGTCATCTTTCGGCGTAACTTTAAAAAAAATCGTTTTACAATAGAAACATAATCTGATTTCACATTTTACTTTCAACATCCGGCTGATTTTTATCAGGAAATCTTAAAAATCATGCTGTTTACCTGGTGTTTTAAACCCACCAAGTCTCTGTAACAGCTATTGCATCACCTGTACTTCTGTCGTAGCAATATTTTCACGCGCAAGTGACTCATGCATGAGCACGTGTGTATCCGTAACCAAGGTGGTCGCCAGCTGTTGGTATATCCACCACCTGCCTCTCCTCCGTCAGCCTCGAATAACCGTCTTTCTCCTCCTTGCGTAAGACAAGTATGGACAAGGTGTAGAAAATTCCACACCAAAATGTATTTGATTCTCATACTTTTGTTAATCTTTGAATTTACCGTTACACGTTTCCTGCAACTGTCCGAGACTTGTGTGTATTAATGTTTTATGTATTTGAAATGTACATATGTGAGACTTGTTGAGAATATAACTGGTGCATACTCGTTATAAGTAGTTTAGCTAAATTAAGTATGTTAACAACGTCACTTTAAATATACAAAAAACCGTTACAGAAGTGGAAGAAATATTTGAGATTATTCTCCAAAAGTAGATTGTTTTCAATATAGAGTTGAAACACATCACCAACAGACTGGAATATTTCCTGTTAATAATCCTGTATATACATCACCAACAGACTGGAATATTTCCTGTTAATAATCCTGTATTATGCATCACCAACAGACTGGGATATTTCCTGTTAATACTCCTGTATTATGCATCACCAACAGACTGGAATATTTCCTGTTAATACTCCTGTATTATGCATCATCAACAGACTGGGATATTTCCTGTTAATACTCCTGTATTATGCATCATCAACAGACTGGGATATTTCCTGTTAATACTCCTGTATTATGCATCACCAACAAACTGGGATATTTCCTGTTAATACTCCTGTATTATGCATCACTAATACATTGGGATATTTCTTTTGAACACTGCTCTATTATACAGGGTGGTCCAAAACTATCTTTCCTATTTTAAAATTTAATAATTAAATTAGTAAAGAAATACAACCATGCAGTTTTCAACATCTTGTAGCCAAACCGAAACAGTTTTTATTAACATGTCAGTCGACTTCTACGTGTATATTATTGGTGGCTCTCAGCACGTCTGATCGATATTAAGTTGCATTACACGTTCGTTGCAACACGTCTATAGTTACGTCTGTTATCCTGATCTTTAGTATCTGTGATGTTTGCTATAGGTGTGCAATACGCGATGTCCTTAACATACCCCCAAGGAAATAAGTCTAGCGAACACGGAGGCCATGGACTTGACCCACTTAGACGAATCCATCGCATTGAGCCTATCCTTTCACTGTTACAATTTTACCGAGTGACATTACTCACTGGAGTGAAAAAACAACAACATGACGATAAAAACTATTTGTTTGTTTTGAATGTCGCGCAAAGCTACACGAGGGCTATTTGCGTTAGCCGTCCCTAATTTAGCAGTGTAAGGCAGAAGGAAGGCAGCTAGTCATCACCACCCACCGCCAACTCTTGGACTACTCTTTTACCAACGAATTCTGGGATTGACCGTCACAATATAACGCCCCCACGGCTGAAAGGGCGAGCATATTTGATGGGACGGGATTAGAACCCGCGACCCTCAGATTGCGAGTCAACTGCCTTAACCACCTGGCTATGCTGGGCCTAAAAACTGTTTAAGATGGGTTAAAAGGTGTTGAGAATTGTATGGTTCTATTTGTTTACTTATATGATTATGAAATTTTAAAATATGAAATATAATTTTGAACCCCCTGTATATTCTAATACATTGGAATATTTCCTGTTAAGTTTGTTATAAGCGCTGAACAGTACATTGTAATGTTTACTGTTAATACTTAAAAGCTGAAATATTTCTCGTTAACACTTTGATACAACCTTAGAGAAGGAACATAAAAAAAAATCAAAATATCGTTTATGTAAAACTAAATGTTGTTCACGTTTTCAGGCTGCCATTCTACAACACACATCAGAATATATTTATCAGCTAGAACAAGAAAAGACCAAACTGTTATCTCAGAACTGTCAACTAAAGCGACTGCTGAACTCGCAGATCCCACCAGAAAATGTATTTAGTAATTCTGACTCTCCTCTACCCAAAAGGAAAAAGGTCAAACATAGTAAGTAAATTAATTTAGTAATTCTGACTCTCCTCTAACCAAAAGGAAAACGGTCAAACATAGTAAGTAAATGAATTTAGTAATTCTGAATTTCCTCTAACCAAAAGGAAAAAGGTCAAACATAGTAAGTAAATGAATTTAGTAATTCTGACTCTCCTCTAACCAAAAGGAAAAAGGTCAAACATAGTAAGTAAATGAATTTAGTAATTCTGAATTTCCTGTACCCAAAAGGAAAAAGGTCAAACATAGTAAGTAAATGAATTTAGTAATTCTGAATTTCCTCTAACCAAAAGGAAAAAGATCAAACATAGTAAGTAAATGAATTTAGTAATTCTGAATTTCCTCTACCCAAAAGGAAAAAGGTCAAACATAGTAAGTAAATGAATTTAGTAATTCTGAATTTCCTCTAACCAAAAGGAAAAAGGTCAAACATAGTAAGTAAATTAATTTAGTAATTCTGACTCTCCTCTAACCAAAAGGAAAACGGTCAAACATAGTAAGTAAATGAATTTAGTAATTCTGACTCTCCTCTAACCAAAAGGAAAAAGGTCAAACATAGTAAGTAATTATGAAAGTAGATCCAAGTTGGTATGGTGTATTAATAATGAAAAACTTGCCTTCGTTTTTAAAGCATGTTTTCATCTCTCAAACTTTTGCATACAGTGCAATCTGGTGTACTTAATCAGCTGTTTGCCACAGTTTAAGCTATATCATGCATTGCCATCCTGGATAGGTTAAGGGTAAAAAAAATGCGTACCTCAGAATTTTCAGTTTATTTAGTTGGTGATGTTTGTCAGTTGTATAAAAGCAAAACACAGACAAGTTTCTATCTGTGGATAGCAAAACATCCATCCTTGAAATCTTCCATCACTTTCTCTCTATTATTTTGTATTGGTTGGATGGCTTTAAGGGTCACTCTTCAGGACGTAATTTTATAGAGAATCTAAATTAAAGTTGTTGAAATATCACTTTTAATTAAAATATAAATAACCTGAATTAAATATATATATTTTTCAAAATTGACAAACATCAAACACAGTCCTTTCATTAAAATATTGTTAGACAACGGAAGTCATGTGACGCTAGTAACACGTAATGAGTACCTAGAAGGTTCCTGAAGGCTCGAGACGCCCTCTATTTTGTATATATAAGACCGGCGAGAAGTGACGGCATAGATATGTAGATAATTGCAGACAGATAGAGATGGACAATTGAGTCAAGCGTGGTAGGAAGTAAAGTGCGTGAATTGTTCGTTGTGAATTATAGCGTGTGTTTAAGTCAAAGTGACTGTGGAAATTAAGTGTATTGCATAGTTGAATTGAGAAAGAATAAACTAGTTTTATTTAAGAAAAGACTTGTATCACTGAAGTTTCTCGGAAAGAATTTCTATGAAAAATTAACAAACGACCAGAGACATAACAATATATTCAGAATCAGGTTAGATTAAGCTTATCAAATATACCCTACCTTCTTTTTTATTCATTTATCATTTTCCTTTTGATTAAAACTAATTATTTTTTTCTCCTGTTATTATAGAAAATCAGTTTGTTTCTGTAATCTTTAACAAATTAATACAAAATACACACTACTTCTTACTTACTTTTCCTTTTTTTGTTTTTGTGGTTCCTAGTAATATATTTTACAGATGCACAATTTTTCAACTAACCTTACTCAGTTACAAGTGGTATCAAAATAATCTATCAAAGATTTTTGGAAAGTTAGTATTCTATGTTTTACTTTAGAAAAATATGGTTCTTTTATATACCTTCACAATACAGTCATTAAAATGTTTGCTGGCAAGTATGGGGTTTTGTTGTTGTTGTTTTTTGGAGAAAAAAAAGCCTAATTTATATGTGTGTGTGTGTGTGTGTGTGTGTGTGTATGGGTGGGGGAGAGAAGATGTCCAAAGCCTTTCTTTGCAAAACTTAATGTATATAATAAAACAGTATATAGAAACAATACAAAAGATGAAAAAAGGTAATCATTTAATAAGGTCTTGAAAATTACATCCTAAACTTTGGTAGTCAGTCCTTACCTACATATTTCCTGGGAGAATGTGTGTTTTGATTCAGGGAAGGCAGTAAGTACCCAATTTGGCCTTTGACACCTTTCTGTTTTGGTGATTGCTTCAGTTTTCTTTATTTTCTTATAATTGTGTGTTGTTTATTTTGATGAAAGAACATGCTGTAAGAAATATTCCACTGTTTGAAACTATGTGGTGTTTCATTCTTGGTTTGGAAAGAATATGAGAAGGAATCAGATCACCAGATAGATACTTGTTAAAAGTAACTATCCCAACTAATAACTGACTAGGGGAATTGCTGATACTCTGAACATTGACTCTGTATGTAAATCGGGACGGCAAGTGGAATGAATTGGGTTGAGAAGACTTCCTTCAGCCTGTCCAGTTGACTGCTTGGGTTGCTTGGAGTTTTCTCAAGATGACTACAATTGGTACTGTTTTGCACTTGTACGTTTCACATGTAAGCTGGGGTTCTATGTCTCTGTAATAATTGGTGTGTTTATGTCTTCAAAGAGCCAGAAGTGAATGGTATACTCCATGCATCACTGTTGACTGACCATTTGGTAGCAATTCATTTAGGGTATGTCGAGACATTACAATGACTGGACATACAGATCTTATTGTGCTTCTTAGAAGCAGTTTAGTGGTGAACAATACTTATCAAGTGTGTTGGAGGGTACAGTGAAAGTTGAAGTGTGCCCTGAAGATACTGAGATTGTACCGGTGTTGGAGGGTACATTGTAAGTTGAAATGTGCTCTGAAGATACTGAGACTGTACCAGTGTTGGAGAAGTGGTGAAGGCAAATATAGTATTCAGGGAAGTTGATTCAGTCAAACTCCAAATCTGACCACTACAGATTGTCACTAGAGATGTATTGTCAATGCAAAAGATTTATAAGTTGAACTCAGTGAATAATATTTGGTGCTCTAAAAATATAATGACAAATAGTTTATAATTACGAATCAGTTTCCTTCCTTTGATCGAAGGACAGTTTAACTATAAAAGTGTACATCTAATCCGTTGAAATAGTTTATTCTTATGTCATACTATTAGCTTATGTACAGAAGTTTTCCCACATCATTCTCTTAAAATAATTTAATTCTATAAATGTGAAAACTATGATCAAAAAAGATGTTATCATTGTTGTGTTATATTAAAGCTTATGAACTTTACACGAAAGATGAAACAGTTCATGCTCCTAGCAATTAACTTGTATTATCTTTACATTGCTGCATTCATTAATCATGACCACATTTTCTTTCAGCAACAACTGCAGAGTCGTCTGACGAAGGGATTGGAAATATGAGTCCACATCAAGAGCCTAAATGCAACTTGGATGAAGTGAAATCTGAAGTGTTAGAGCTTCGTGCTCAATTAGATCGGGAGAGGAGGCTGCGAATGATACTAGAGGAGCAGACTCGGAATCTTGAAAGTCAGGTCTATCAAACCCAAGCATCAGAGGTAGGTACAATGTTTATTTATCTTGTAATAAGAACACATATATATTATTAATAAAGTAAACTATTAGTTTTTTTTTATATAAGTGAGATAATTTACTTGTGCAAGCTGTCCGAATTGATGCTATATGTTCACGAGTGCTTCACGTTCTTATCCATATAATGTTACGTTCTTAAGCAAGAAATGATAAATTGTTAAGGAAAATTAAACTTTCTATAAAGTAGTAATTTCTTTTTTTTCAGTGTCTCGTGGGAAGGTTTGTCGGTCAGTTTCCGTCACAGCAACAATTAGTCAGTGTACAACGAAACAATGATGTTTTACCCGAGGAACTAAAATCTCCTAATTCCAGAGCACCAGAAGCTCCGCAAGACTTGTCTGGAAGGAAGTCTCATTCTGAAGAAGTAATTCATGCTAATTCTATTGTCCAAATATCAAGGGCAGAGTTTAAGGAACCACAGAATCTGTGTAAAGGAAACAGCACATCGAGACAGAATCTGGAGACGATTGTTGAAGCTATTCGGCATCTGGAAGGTGATCACTTGTTTCGTGATGATCCTGAACCACCCGAACAAACAAGGTTGGTTTCTGAATGCACTCCAAGTTCTCAGCTTCATACTTCTAGAAATGAACTTGTTATGCAACAACACTTGTTTCACTGTCCACCAGTGGCTTCTTACTCTCGGCCAGGTGTCATTGTTGCCAATCATTCGTAACCACTCCTTTTTTTTTTCAATGATTCTTGAATATAATTTTGTTTTTAATCTTCACATGTCATCTTCATAATGTATATATAGTAACGTTGTAATTTTACTATCGTATATTGTACACTGTTGTATGATAATTATCAGGAGACTTGGGTTACATTTAGTAAAAACTATGAGGAGTTTATGATTTTTTAAATAATTAAAAAAGCAACTGAAATGATTAAAGAATAAACTTTCCCTAACTCATTCATTGAAAGAGAGAGATTTAGTATTTTTTGAAAGGTTTTTCAAAAACTTAGTGTTAAATTTTGTGTGGTTATATTTTTACCACAATTTTTGTAAAAGTTTGGCTTTTCATTTTAATAGATTTAGATCTGAGCCAAAGTGAAGGTATTGTAGTGTTTTACAGTTCATGTAAATTTATAATGTGCATAGAGAGAAAAGTGGTTTAAAAGCAGAAAAATCACCTTAAAGTCTAACATTTATCAGTGTTTTTATATTTGTAAAAAGTAAATTTCTGTATCCGTCTGACTGTAAATGTGTAAGATATTACGCAATTCATTATCAGTACGTCAAAGTGTGTTGATGTACACATTATTGAAAATTTTTAAGAGCTGTATGGCAGATCTGTCACATTTGCATTTTTTATGCCATTCTTGAGTTCAATGTTCCTATTTTTTGTGTACTATGTAAAATAAAGTTTGAAATAATCTTATCTTGATATTTATTATTATCATCTAAGAACTGAAGATCATATCATTTCCTTTCTTTTGTTGTATTGTTGGAAATACAGTGTGAAAATAAACTTACATTTGTTGTATTGTTGGAAATACAGTGTGCAAATAAACTTACATTTCTGCTTATTTTTCAATTCCATAAGTGAGTAAAATTTCATTTTATTCAAAACTCTAAACAAGGGTTAATCACTGACTAGCTTAAAATTGTAGGATTTCTGGAAGGTCTTAAGAAACCTTATTCAATAGACTAACTACAGGTTGATTATATATTAAGAAATGGATGTTATACGGTTAATATTCTTATCATTAATATATTGTCAAATGAGAAATATTTCCGATCCAGCAGTACATATACACCTGGAAAAAAGTTAAGCACCCCCAAATATTTTTCAGGATTGCTTATTGAAAATAAGGTTTAATTTTCATGATGTTGAGCAATGTTCATAATTTCAAACATAATTAAAAGGATGTGAGCGTTCAGGTGTGACATTTAAATCAGGCGC
>NW_013666825.1:250586-260758 GCF_000517525.1 Limulus polyphemus
GTCCATATTTTGATGTCATGGTATGTAAATTAAAAATTGTTATTTTACGGTGATAATCTTGTTTTCTTGTGCCCAATAATGCATAATTTCATTTGATAAACACGTTTAGATTGAATGGTAATTTATAATCAGTCACAAGAACGTCGAATCTGAATCACTTGAAAAAAACACGGGGGTGCTTAACTTTTTTCCAGGTGTATATCATTTGAATCCTTTTTTGAGAACTTCCTGTGTATACATATTGAGATTTTTGCAAACTAAAATATTTGCTATAATTTGTAAGTGAAAGAACTTGTTAAGTTTATTGTTACATTCAATCAGCATTTTTATTTAACACCAAACTAAAACCTGAAGTAAAGTTCAAAAGAAGCGGAACCTATAAAGATAGTGGTTTGTATATGAAACTTTATAACAACTACAGTATGTGTAACCTAATTTGAAACCTGTAAAGATAGTAATTTATTTATTAAACTTTTATCACAACTACATTAAGTATAACCTAATTTGAATACTGTAAAGATAGTAATTTTCATATTAAACTTTTATCACAACTACATTAAGTGTATCCTAATTTGAAACCTGTAAAAATGGTAATTTACATATTAAACTTTTATCACAACTACATTAAGTATAACCTAATTTGAAACGTGTATAGATAGTAATTTTCATATTAAACTTTTATCACAACTACATTAAGTGTATCCTAATTTGAAACCTGTAAAAATGGTAATTTACATATTGAACTTTTATCACAACTACATTAAGTGTAACCTAATTTGAAACGTGTAAAGATGGTAATTTACATATTAAACTTTTATCACAACTACATTAAGTATAACCTAATTTGAATACTGTAAATATAGTAATTTACATATTAAACTTTTATCACAACTACATTAAGTGCAACTTAATTTGAAACCTGTAAAAATAGTAATTTACATATTAAACTACATTAAGTGTAACCTAATTTGAATACTGTAAAGATAGTAATTTACATATTAAACTTTTATCACAACTACATTAAGTGCAACTTAATTTGAAACCTGTAAAAATAGTAATTTACATATTAAACTACATTAAGTGTAACCTAATTTGAATACTGTAAAGATAGTAATTTACATATTGAACTTTTATCACAACTACATTAAGTGTAACCTAATTTGAAACGTGTAAAGATGGTAATTTACATATTGAACTTTTATCACAACTACATTAAGTGTAACCTAATTTGAAACGTGTAAAGATAGTAATTTACATATTGAACTGTTATCACAACTACATTAAGTGTATCCTAATTTGAAATCTATTAATATTGCGCAGTAGTGGATACAGGGGTGGGGGTTCGAACCCCTCCCTTTTCAATGCAAAGTGCCCTCAATATGCAACCACATTTGTATTAAGTGTGAAAAAACAACTGTTACATAAATTTTATTAAGTCATTTTCCCTATGAGGAATAAGAGTCAAATTGACTATGGAGGTGCTGCGAGCTATAGTCCCCATTTCCCTAAGGTGTCGGGAAAATCATTCACGTCCGTCATGAGCTTCATCTGAAGAAGTAGACCTCTTCCTCCCTCACTGGAATTGTTATTTTGTTTGCACTGTTAACTTTATTCGTATGACCACATTCTTCAATTGGCGGGAAACTGGTTGGTTGTTGGGATTTATTTGCGCAAAACAACTTAGCTATCTGCGCCAAACAACCGGTAAAAGAGAGCAAAACGTAAAATTCTATAGAATTTAAAAAATAAATCGAGTACAAAACTAAAATCAGATAAAAAAATCAAATAGAGTTTAAAAGACCAATAGCTCGTAAAAGTTTCAAAATTCAATCAAGTTGGACAGTGTCATCGTCGCCAGTGACACCGTCCAATATCAGGATTAAACCCCGAGAAAACGTGTCTAAAATGATGCCAGCACGACACTAAAACGTGGGTTATTGTGGCTTGAGTGGTTCAATACCAGATAAAAGAAAACGATGAGTTAAAAAAACTGTGACCAATGTGTAGCCTTGACAAGACAACTTCTTCCTTACGTAAACAAGACGACCAAAGAATAACAGAATATTTGATTTGGAAAAGGTTGTTATGACCTTGCTCACCTCAAGTGGACTGCTAATTGGCGCGAAGCCGTGCCTCGAATATAAGACCGTAGTCCATACATGCGACAGCACCAGAGCAGACGGACTTAGCTGCAGTGTCAGCGAGCTCGTTCCTGTGAATACCGACATTGTCAAGTATCCAGAACAACTGGATGGAAACAGAAGATAGAGAAAAATGGGCCATTCTTTGTTGAATATCGACGAGAACAGAGTGAAAACTAACGATAAGCGATTCCAGGGCCAGTGGAGAGCTAAGAGAGTCAGTGTAAATAGCACAATCAGTGTACTGCATAGCTTCTACATGATCCAGGGCAAGAGAAATGGTATACAACTCGTCAGTGAACACAGCAACTGTAGAGGGTATCCTGTGAATAACTACTGACCCAAAATAAACCATGGCAGGGCCTACAGAGTCACCTGATTTCGAACTATCCGTGTAAACGGGAATAGAAGGATAGTTAGAAAGATGTTTAACAAAGAGAAGACTATACTTCCAATCAGGAGTATCTGCCTTCCTCAGATGTCTCAAATAAAGGTCACATCTAGGAATGGTAATAAGCCATGGTAGAATGGGCTAATCATTAGGGACAGCAACGTCATCTAATGACAGACCCAATTCAGCCAGTTGTGCCTTGATACGAAGTCCAAAAGAAGTAATTCCAGACCATATATTCTGAAAGAGCATGGCCTACTGACAAAGAAAGACACAACTCCAGGTGGGATGCTGTGGTAAGGATTGAAGCTTGGTACTAAACTGCAGAGAAAGTTGCAAATGGCGGAGGTTCGTGGGACTCAGTGTACAAACTCTGGACCAGAGAAGTGCGGAAAGCCCCTGTGCAGAGCTTTAGCCACAGATGGTGAGTGGGGTCCAGCATCTTCAAGGTCGAGGTCCTGGCAGAACCATAGACCAGAGACTCATAGTCCATTTTGATCAAATGAGGGCAGGATAGATCTTGAGCAAATAGCACGGATCTACTCCCCAAGAGATGGAAGAGAGGACACAGAAGATGTTCAGTTCTCTTGTACACTTGACATGTAGCTGTTTGATGTGAGGAATGAAAGTAAGCTTATGGTCAAAGATACACCCCAAGAACTTTACCTCGGGAACCACAGGAAATACAACATTACAGAGACAGAGCTCGAGATTGGGGTGTAGGCCCCAATGGTGGCAAAAATGCATACAAATGGTTTTGTAAAAAGAAAAGGTAAAACCGTTTGCTGTGGACTACTTCAATAATTGATTGAGGGCAGTCCGAAGCTGCTGCTCAATAAACCTCATGTTCGACGACCGAGATGTGGAAGTGATCGACATAGAGCCCATTTGCAACAGTAAGAGGAAGTTTTGAAGTGATAGCATTAATCCTGATACTGAAAAGTGTGACACTCAAGACACAGCCTTGAGGGACTCGAAGTTCGTGTGTGAAAGAATAGGAAAGAGTCAAACCCACATAGACTTGGAATCGTCTGTCTAGTAAAAAGTTCTGAATGGCCATGTAATCCATATGAGGTCCCACAAAATGATATACCTCCAAGTAGTGTTGTTAGCCTTCTCAAGATCAAAGAAAACATAGTCAAGATGTCCTCTCTTAAGGAAGTCCTCCCTGATTGAGGTTTCAAGTGGAATCAGGTGGTCTACAGTGGAGTACTACTGACGGAACCCATATTGGGTGGGTGAGAGGAGGTTGTTTGATTCGAGGAACCAGACAAGACGAGCATTAACCATCTTCTCTAAGATGACAGAGACAGCTAGTCAAAGCAAGTGGGTGATAGTTAGAAGGAATCTTGGTACCCTTCCCAGCTTAGAGAAAAGGAGGACAATAGCCTGGTGCCAAGCATCAGAAAAACACTCTCCTGCCAGATCCTGTAAAAAACAACCAGAAGAATAGCAAGAGAGGCAGGAGGGAGATGGCACAGCATCTCATAGATACAACTGATGTACTGCCAGACTGATTCACGAAGAGAAAGTTTGAGTTTCACCAGTGTGAGGGGGAGATTATAGTCATATAGACGATCGGCCCAAAAGAAAAAAGGCGATTGCTCTGCCCGAGACTTGATGGCGAAGAAGGCAAGGGAAGAAACAAAAGTGCTGGATGCATGAGAAAAGCACTTACCGAGAGTATCAGCGATGCTCTGTACAACAGCAACTTTTTGGCCATTGGAGAACAAGATAGAAAGGTGATGGGAAGAATCTCTACCATTGACCCTTTGAATCATGTCCCATATGATTTTGGAACTGGTGGTAGAAGAGATGCTAGTTGTGAATTTAATCCAAGATTTCTTTCGGCTTTGACGTCTGATCTGCCGAGGATGGTCATGGGCTTGCTGGAAAGTGATGCAGTCGGAAAAGGTGAGATACCTGCAAAAAGTATTCCAGGCTCATTTCTGAGCCTTCCATGCCTGCTGGTAGGAAGAGGATACCATGGGAAACATGTCGAGGTTTTATATATAGAATGAACAGCTGCTTGAATAAAGCAATCATTTTCTGCCTCCACTCAGTCATTAATAAATGGAAGACTAACAACAGCAGGATCAAGTTCTGAGAGAGAGGTGAAAGAGAGCCAGTCGGCCTGGTGTAGCTTCCACCATGACACTCAGGTCGGGTGGCATCGACCAAAGCCAATCTGTCTCAAAATGACAGGAAAATTATCACTGCCCCATGGGTCACTGTCAACTTTCTAAGAAAAGAAGAGAAAAGTAAAGGGGAATAGATAGATACGTAGATCAATGGCAGTAAAAGACTGACTAGGTGATGAAATTAAGTATAAGAACCAATATTGAAAAGAGAAAGATTGTGATCCAAAAGCATATGCTCAATGGAATGACCCCTCCCATCAATATCAGCACCACCCCAGAAGGTATTGTGTCCATTAAAGTCTCCTAGAATTGCAAAGGGAGACAAAAACTGTTTTATGAGAGCATCAAGGTCTGATTGATCATAAGTTTCTCCTAGAGACAGGTATTGGGAACAAACAGTGATGGTATGACCCAAGGAGATATGGATGGTTACAACTTTCCAGGGTGTATCGAAAAAAGTGGACCCAGTTAGTTACTGGAAGGAATGGTTGGGACAGAGATAAGAGTAGACATGTACTTGTCAAATATTTTATACACAGAGGGCAAAACACACTTCACATGATGTGAAAAGGACTCTTATGGAGGCACAGAAAGCTCTGTTTGCACATCTACTGTAGTAGTGGAATGGAGTGCAACAGCATATGTCTATGATGGAGTCAGGGGCAATAACTTCCGAGCCTCGGTGTAAGAAACGCTCTTAACATTGTTTAAACACTGTACTTCTTTCTGCTTCACCCATTTAGAGCAAGAACGATAGTAAGAGAGGTGGTAACCACCAGAATTAACACAGTTAGGATCCAGTTTACACTCGTAGATGTGGTGGTAAAGACCACCACAATGTGCATACATCACAGAACTACAAGAAGATGCCTTCAAATGACCAAACTGCTGAAACTGGAAACATCTGAGAGAGTTGGTAATATATGGCCATACCTTACAATTAAGATAACCTTCATTGACAGTGGCAGGTAGAAATAAGAAATGTCAAAATAAGAACATTTGTAGGCAGCATAATCCTTGGCTGGAGAAACCAGTGAAGATCTCAGACTCGGGGATATTTTTCAAATCCCTCTCAACAATAACTACTCGTGAGGAATTCAAGGGAGCATGAGGAGCAACCTCAATGGGTATATCCCAATGGTCTTTGAATTCAGGAAGAGTTTGCTGTGTTTTGGTGTAGATGTTTCCACCAAGATATCCCCAGAACATAGCTTCTTAACTGACTTTGGAAAGCCAGCAAGCCTCTCTAATCCCTTCTGAATAAAAAAGGGAGATATTTGCCCTAAAGGTTTGTTGGACAAAGAATGTAAGATCAAAAAACGAGGTACAGGTTCAGAATGAGTTGAAGATTGCTGGTCAAAGTCTTCAAGACTTGGTCATTTACCAATTAGCTGTTTTTATACTATTTTATATTTTTGAGGATTTGGGGAATCCATGATGAAAGCAGAAAGATTCAGTGCCCACTGACACCAATCACCCACCATGGGATGAACTACAATGCCAAACAAGGACACTGCAGCAATGCCAGGGCTTCGTGAGCACAAAACCCAAACACCAGCATCAGACACAATGTTCACAACACCCGTTGAGAATGCCCAACACTGGTACTCAGTTGACTGTAGCCCTACAGGACTAGCCAAATGACCCTGGAGAGGCCACACCAAGGTCACCTGTCTACAGGAATTCAAGGCCAAAGTGGTGTGTTGCAGTGCACAGCAAACACATGGGTGGATGTTCAGATCCCAGAGGAAGTAACTGAAAATACAGAACCTTCCCTGGGAGGTCCAGTCACCATGTACAGGAATCCACCTCGAGGGGAAATCGGAAACTGTTACAATGTTGATTACACTTGTGAACGGACTCGGGGTCGTCAATTGTTCATTTGAAAGGATAGATTCCTCAAACTGTCTATTTTGAGAAATGCCTTTCCACGACTTTTGCATTTGTCCATTAACTGCCTCAATACGGGACCGACCACGTGACCATTTTTACTTGAATATAGTTTTAATATTATAATTTTTGATACAGTATGTGTATCTTCATAAAATTTGGCAGACTTTTAGGAAACATTGCAAGTTGTTTGTAGAAAAACAAAATCAGTTTTTTAAAAAAGTATTTCCATTTAGAATTTATCAGTGAATATGTCGAGCCCTTTTTGTCCAGTTTGCATGCAAAGTGGTTTTCATGTAGAAATTAATATTACTTTTCTTCATTTCAAAAATCTCAAATGTCATTTATGTAATCTCTAAAACCTCATAAATGCATTTCAAATGTTTGTTTAAGTAAAACTTTATATTTTATCTGTTATTTTCTCTACCCTAATTGTATAACAAAGTTGGTCAATTTGACAGACTTCATAACCACAAGAAATATAAATTACCCTTTTTTCCTTTCTAGAATGATTTCAAACTACATGAAACTACGTTTGTTTATCCTTAGTAGCTTTAATTTAAAGTTTGTCTATTCTGAAAGTGTCTGTCCATGAAAATTTTTCGTTTGTCCATTGACCTTATATCTTCCACATTCTATTCTTTGACCACTGTGAATTTTACAATCAGGTAGATTTACGACCTCTTCCTCTATTGCAGTACGTGAAAATACTATGATTATTAATAGGTGAAGGTCGTGGCTTGTACCTCTAGAACGAGTACAACATCTGACCCATTCCAAGGCCATGTCCATGTATGTAATGTATTACTAAATTTCAATGTATAGAGTGACAGGTTTACCTACTACCAGTAAGTGACTTGTTCTGAGACTTATAATATTAACCCTTTCACTACGAATAGGTCAAAGTGCGTGTGTCACGACCTTTTACAGTTACATTCAATGTATATCAATAAAGTTGGCATCAAAGCTTAATTTACAGGTCAAATTTTAATATCATAAAAGTTTCAATTTCGTACATAATATATATACATATATAACTGCCAGAGTTCACTTTCTGTATATCACATGACACTTCTTCAGTTTAAATTATTTATTTCAACATTTTCTGTTACCCTCTAAGACATTATAACTTTCCGTGGAATTTCGCACTTACATTTTATATATATCCTCGAGGTAAACTATCAATTCTAGCAAGAATTTACCACCCATACAGCTTTTGCTTTATAGAGATATCAGCAATAAAGCACCGGTCAAGCGCCATTCCTTTCAATGAGCATCCTCCTTTCAAAACTTGTCATAAATTATCTCTGACCTTTTGTTATTATATTATTTGTAATCAATAAACGGCGAGGATTTTACTGAACTGATAGCTTTAGGGTCCACAGGTCTGGGATAATTTGGATATTTGAGAGTCATTTTCTTCAAATATTGCTGTTGGAGCTCTGCTTGACCAGGTATGGGAATAATTTTAAGCCATTTCTATATTAGTCAGAAAGCTGAATAAACTATATAAGTTTTAGGGCATTGCATTTTATGTGTGTGGAAATATTTCATATTCTATATTGAATAACTGAATACAAATATTTCCGAGGCCACATTATTATAAGTAATTGTAAATTTCTGTTATAATCTGCAGCCGTTCTAGAAATTAAAAGGAGCAACTTAGATTTTTTTGTACTAAATATTGTTGCATATCTGCTTGTTTGTTAATTTCCAGTAGAAATTATTTCCAAGAAACTTCAGTGATACAAGTCCTTTCTTGGTTAAACCAGTTTATTCTTCCTCGATAAAAACTTTTAGCACACAGTAATTGTACAATTAATATGTTTCTCGTCACTTTAAACTTAACTACTTTTATAACACACTCAATAAATCATAGCGATTCACACACTTTACTTACTGCCACTTCCGTTCGTTTGCTTCTTTAATTATCTATCCCTCGCTGGCTTCTCTGCCAGGCTTATATACTAACAAAGGGGCGTCTCGAATGCACTCGGGCCTCCCCGATAATTCATGATCATTCGAGAAATTCATCACGTGTCACCAACGTCACGTGACTTCCGCTGTCGTAACAGTATATTAAATATGTGAAGGTTTTCAAGAAATACATATTTATTTTATAACGTATATACGTATAGTACGGAGAAATCAGCAGAGCAAAAATTTTGGAAGAAGGTTTGGGTAGCAACTGGCGAACTGCAATACCCTATAGAGAAGATGCAGGCTGAGGCCCATAGCGGGAGGAAGCTAAAAGCAACATTTTAGTCATGACCTCAGGGCAAGAATTCACAGCTCGCAGACGTGGTATGTTGCTAAGGGTGCTAAGCAAGTTGAAGACAGGACAGAGCGTTAGGCGACGTTACACCAAAGTTAATGAAAAATCTTTGTACGTGTCCTACCTGATCAGTTTGAGAATCGCGAAAGCTGGTAAGCCACATACAATTGGAGAGACTTTAGTTCTTCCAGCTATAAAAGATACAGTTAAAGTTTTCTTTGGTGATATAAGTGAACAAGAAATTGAAACACTTCCTATTTCTAATAACACGGTCACGCGTAGGATCAAGAGGACCGACCCGTTAGATCTGTCCCAAATGCCAGCTCCTACACTCCTGCATTGCCAAGCATTTACGTTGCCTGAGTGAAAACTCGGACTGGTTCACAGCACAACATATCTTCATGAGGTTCGGAGTTCCATATATAACGTACAAAAACAAGTAGCTGGCACAGACCTTGTACGTCAGTAGATTCATCTAGTTGTAAGGAGAAAATTGTACTTTGACGAACTCTTTGAATTAGCTGATTTTCTATCCATCGAGACATTTCAAACAGGAGGCTGTAGAAAATTAGCTTTGTTACAAAAGGATTAGCAATTGACTTTCTAAGCAAGATCTTCATACAAAGCCTGTTAAATTTTTACTTCCTCCGTGTCATATATACGAATACACAAGCATTCTACAACGTGTGTTTTACATAATTTAAAATGACATACGGATTTTAGATATAAGGTATAGTAAGCGTATTGTAATGAATCATAAATAAAATAGGATGTTTCTCTAGAGTATATTGCATATCGTGTTATTATTATTATTATTGACACCCCATCAACTTCCAATGACAATCCCTCGAATTCCACTGTTTTTTCTAATTCCTTTACAAGATCAGATTTATCAAAAGTAATCAGGATCTGATATTATACATGTACAGCAGGTAAAACAACAATCGGTGCTTGTGCATATATTGAATCTTTGAAGTTTGTTTTAGTGCAAAACTAAACATTTAGCTAATTTTGCTCTGTTCATTGCGGGGACCGAACCATGGATTATAGCATTGTAACTCCGTAAACTTACCGCTGACCTACATCATTTGTATTATACTTATTATTTGAAGAACCCAAAATAGAATATGTTCTAATATGGCAACCACACTACTACATCTGCCATATTCAGTACCGACGTGTGAACCAGGTTAAGTAAGTAACTGTATTCATTATCAATTTTACTTATGTCATTTACAATCCGACTTTTAGGGTAAGAATTAGTAGCACAAGATAAAATATTTTTTAACGAGCTGGAGTACTCGTCCCTTGGACGGAAGTTATGTAAATTCATG
>NW_013666825.1:261591-266815 GCF_000517525.1 Limulus polyphemus
AAAAAGTACTTTTTTGCCGCAAATTTAATAGAAAAATATCGGATAGTGCTTATTTCGTAAGAAAACTCAAAATTGAAATATTATACCTTTAAGGGAAAATATTATCTCCCGTGAAAAGCTAAAAAAATTGAACTTTCCATAATCCAGAGAATAAACAATCCAAAATGAGGAATTTATTTTAAAAGACGTAACAGCCTTTTACATGTTGTCTTTTTCGAATAATCTTAATTTTAAAGCTATTCTTTGTTAACAATAGGAATGACAAAGAGAAAACAGGAAATCCAAGCTAGCCGAAATTTTTATTTCAAATTATAAAAAATCTATTAGGAATTTTTACCAAATGATATCCATTTTGGAAGTCTTACATCAATGGCATATTTATGTATAAATATGAGGAAACCGATATTTTTTTTCAAAATATGATCAAAAACATGGGCTTTTTGGTGAAAATATCAATTTTTTTGGAAAATGGAAAAAAGTACCTTTTGACGCAAAATTAATAGAAAAATATCGGATAGTGCTTATCTCGTCGGAGTACTCTGAAATGAAATATCATAGCATAAACGAAAAATATTATGTCCCGTTAAAAGCTAACAAAAAATTGAAGTTTCGCTAACCCAGTGTAACAACAATCCAAATGGTGGAGTTTATTCTATAAGAAGACATTATGATCTTTTTCATTTAGGGATTTTGTTTGAATACTCTTAATTTTAAAGCTATTCTTTGTTTACAAAAGAATTGAAGAAAGAAAAACAGTTAAATCTAAGATAGCCGAAATTTGGATAACAGATTATGAGATAACTGTTGGGAATTTTGATGAAGGGATATCCATTTTGATACTCTTTTATCAAAGAAATCTTTGTATTTAAATATTAAAAAAAAACATTTTTTTTTCAAAATTTGTACAAAACAATGTAAAAAAGTGTTTTTTTGACTTAAAATTAAGAAAAAATATCGGATAATGCTTATATCGTCGGAAAACTCAAAATTGAGATATTATACTATTAACGAAAAATATTATGTCCCGTCAAAATCTAATAAAATTGAACTTTCACTAACGCAGAGTGAAAACAATCCAAAAGGAGTAATTTATTTTATAAGACGTCATGGCCTTTTACATCTTGGGGTTTTGTTTTGCTAACAAGACTTACAGATCTCCGCGAAGAATTTTCTAATTTCTGGAAGGTAAAAACGATTTTGCGAGATATTTGCGCAACAAGGAATTTGTTCTGAGGCTCACGTATTTGGCAGATATTTTTTCAAATCTAAACGAACTGAATTTGTTCTTGCAAGGTTCAGAAGGTATCAGTATATTCGCAGTTTATGAGAAAATTCGAGGTTTCATGAAAAAACTTCTTCTATGGAAAAACTGTGTTGACAAACTAAATTATGACTGTTTTGAAACATTTCAAACCTTTGTAATGGGGAATGTAGCAAAAGTTGATGACGATATAATCATTGAGATATCTCAACACTTGAATAAGCTGAAAGAGAGTTTTAAGTTTTATTTCCTTGAAGAAATGAAAAATATCCAAGAAAAAAATGGATTATGAACCCCTTTAAGCCATACATAACGAGAGGAATGTCGACAAAAGCTGAGGAAGAACTTTTTAATTTATCTGAAAACACTTCGTTAGAAATGAACGTTAACGGCAGAAAACTGATACAGTTCTGGGTGTCTTTCGTAAAACCGTACCCAATTCTTTCCACTGAAGCTTTGAAGGTACTTCTCCCTTTCTCATCTTCATATCATTGTGGAGTTACATTTTCAGCAATGGTAGGAATCAAAACAAATTCCGAAATAAACTTCAAATGTCAAATTCCTTACGCCTGAAACTAACCCACATTGATGTTGATGTCAATGCCATTCTTGACAGTAACAAGAAACAAGCACATCCTTCACACACGCCTCATTGTTAATCAATTAGATAGCATTTATAAGTTCTGGAAATGTTATTGAAAATACGTGAGTATTTTAAATGTAATTGAATACGTGAATATGAATAAATAATATTTTTTATATTCTTTCATATGTTTTTGCCCAGTAAATTTCAGTGGGTCGCCATAAACTGTGGTCATGAATAGTGGGTCGCGATTCTTAAAAGTTTGGGAACCCCTGACCTAGAGAGTTTCGATATAAATAAACTGTTGAATAGTATGTAATAAAGAAATTATTTGATTGTATTCAACTGTCTCTGTGTAAGTTCTTTATTCCCCATGTAAACTTCCACGTGTTGATGGCTTGTGTGCTCCACTCGCGACAGCATGACCCAAAATCCAAATGAATTACTTTTAACGAGTGTATAGTCAAACCAAATGGCTAAGCCCACTAGCTGCCCATACGCCCATTACGTTTATTCACACATCAAATCCACCTAATACGTAAGAATTATGTTACTTCGTAGATGTATCAGCAAATCACCAAGCACAACCCTAAAAAATTAAAGCATTAAGTAGAATAATAAGTGGAAATTTAAAACAAGTATGTTACGAAAACCTATATTTTCTACATTTGATCGAACCAGCGAATTTCCTCCGAAACACTCCTGCATCCATTTAACATTGTTAAATCACAAATATACATTCTACAATAACAAATATATTATTGTTCTTATATGCGTACCTTTTTACAGGCTAAACCCCGCCCTGTAGTGGTTTGCATGTCAAGCTTCTATTACAGCCATATTAAGTGTAACCTAATTCGAAACCTAACTTCTGATCAGAGCAAGCTAAAAACAGATCAGAATATAAGTTTAATTTTACAAACTTCCATCTTGGAATATGTAATGTCATAAAACAAATACTTGTAATGAATACAATGTAGTGTTTTATCATTTGGGTACTCTCGTTCTTTGCGAAGTCTTCAACCTATAATGCTCTGTTTTGTAATAAAATAATCAAGAATATAGAGACAACCAATGCTATTTGATCTTTCTACAAACTCCTATTTGCAACAACCTGACATTTGATCTCTTTCTCTCTATACAAACACTGGGGCATCAGTGGAAATCCAGAATGAGAGTTGTAACAAGTCGTACCCCAGCCGTGAGTGAAAATATCTTATAACATAACCAAAAAGGAATATTGACACAAACCACTTGTACACAACTTGATTTCGTGACACATCCATTCAATCATCCTATACCTCAAACAGATGGCGAATGAAACGAGTGTTCATACTCTTTCATGTGAAGAGGAGGAGGTGTGTATTTTGGACGTGACACCCTTATGAGCTTTGGACATGAATGAGCTTCTTTCAATGGAAACTACGTAATAGGGCGGGACCTGGCGTAGCCTGGTGGTTAGGGCTCTCGACTTGCAATCTTCGGGTCGCGGGTAAAAACCCCGTCACACCGAACATGCTCGCCCTTTCAAATGTCGAGGCGTTATAGTGTGATGGTCAATCCCATTAATCGTTTCTAAGAGAGTAGCTTAAGAGTTGGCGGTGGTTGGTGTTGACTAGCTGCCTTCTCTCTAGTCTATCACTGTTAAGTTAGGGCAGCTAGCGCAGATAGCCGTCGTGTAGCTTTGCGTGAAATTCAAAACAAACCAAACATAATAGGGCTATTATAAAGATGCACAGTTGTCAAATAGTGAGTGACTGAATGTGGTGACATGCCATGTAACGTATACTCAATCACAGTATTAGAGAGATGAAGTTATATGTCAAATATGCATTTCAATAAAGTCAAACAGGAGTTTAACAATCAGCAGAAAAGCTATAGAAAGATTCACATAATGTAGATGTAGCTCTTAATTAACTAATAAATCGTCTAACAAAGATATCTATATATTTTATGAGATAAGCATTGATGATGTATGAGAGCGTGCATATTGAGATTTTGTTGGACTGCAGGTCAGACCAGTGCCTTGTGTTCTGTATGTAATATCTATATCAGGTCATGAATATTCAGATTTTTGGGCTAGCAGATCAAACTAATGTCTTGGGTTCTGTGTGTACTAATTATATATATATATATATATTTATTCCTGTAAACTCCCAGTGGAGCATAGGACCGCAACAACACCTCGCCAACGGAAGGTGTTGTTGCAGTTACTTGTAGGAGGTTGGTTTTAACGGGGTGGAGTTGCTAGCCAAGCGCCCAACCCTCCTCCTTTCTCATCCTGGACTTGGGACCAGGCAAAGGCGGAGGTTGGCATGTTTGGTGTGACGGGGATTCGAACCCGCGACCTTCAGATTACGAGTCGAGCGCCCTAACCACCTGGTAATGCCGGGCCTACTAATTATATTACGTCATGCATATTGAGATTTTGTTGGCTGGCAGGTCAGTCTGGTGCCTTGTATTTTGTGTGTAATATTTATATTACACCATTTATATCCATAATTCACAGACGAATGAAGTGTCATTGTTGTAGACTACGTTTCATAAACTTTTGTGGATCTTCCGAGAAGTCATGCCTAACAAAGAAACGCTCCAGCAGATTGTCCATTTCAATTCTGACTGTTTCTCTTCTTTGTTAACGTATGGATAAGAGCATCATGGTTTTTTAACTTTCTCCTTCACAACTCTCCCAGTACCATGTTTTTTTTAAGCACACAATGAACAATCTGGGGAGTTTAAGGGGAATGCAAACACCGATGACAATGGTAGTGTTACGTATCTGCTCGTTTTTTTGTTTTTGGTAGAAATTCTTACCAAGGATCGTCAGCGATACAAGTCCTTTCTTGATTAAACTAGTTTATTCTTTCTCGATACATATTGTAGTACACAGTAGTTCCATAATCAGTACGTATCTCGTCACTTTAAACTTAACAACTTTTAAAATACACGCTATAAATCACAGCGATTCACAATTTATCTCCCCGCTGGCTTCTTCTGCCAGGCTTATATACTAACGAAGAGGCATCTCCAACATTCGCGGACTTCTCCGATAATTCGAGAAACTCCTCACGCACGCCACCAGCGTCTCGTGACTTCTGCTGTCGTAACACTGCCCCTTCCTTAGTATTGTTCATCCCGAACAATAGCCACTTACATTAAACAAATAAACAATTAACAATAACTTAACTAAATGTGCAGAATTTACAAATACAAAATTAAAATACAACAAAGTCTCTTAATTTTACAGAATGTTTCTTCTTTCGTACTGGTCTCCGTCTCATTGGCTTCTGCTTCACGTGGGATTCATCCGCTCCATCAGTAAATGTTCCATAATCGGTAGCAGTCACATTAGTGGTAGTAACTTCATTAACAGCTTCACT
>NW_013666825.1:267815-269224 GCF_000517525.1 Limulus polyphemus
GACTCTTCCCACCATGTTACACAGTAGTTCCTCTCTGGTCTACTCAGGACCCTACTGAAGTAGGCCACCGCATGTTCGTTTTCGCTCACTTTCTGAGACAACAGTGTTTCAATGTGATGAAAGCATGCTGGCAAGAAACTGTCCATTCAAACTTCTTGCTTTTTTGTCAAATCATGTAGTGGAGCAGCTATAGTTGCAAAGTCCTTCACAAACTTCCAGTAATAGGTACAGAGTCCCAAGAAACTTCTTAACTCTCCCACATTGTCTGGGTTTGGCCAATCACGTACTGCTTTACACCTTATCGGGATCATTTTCGCACACCATGCTCACTCACAATGTGACCCAAGTAAAGCACCTATTTCTTAAACAAGTGGCATTTCTTGGGATGAAGTTTGAGGTTTGCTGCTTTCAAACACGTGAATACTTCCTCTATCCGGAATACTTCCTCATCAAATGTTGCTGCAAACACAATGGCATTATCCAGATACACTAGGGCTATCCTCCTTTGTAGGCCTTCCAGTACTCTTTCCATTAGCCTCTCAAATGTTGCTGGAGCATTGCTAAGCCCGAATGGCATCACACAGTATTGCCAGAGACTTTGGCCATAACTAAATGCAGTCTTAAGTTTATCTGCTTCAGCCATTTTCACTTGATGGAAACCCGACTTTAAGTCCAGAGTTGAAAACCACCTGGCTTCACTTTGGGCATCAAGAGTATCATCAATTCTTGGCAGTGGATATGAGTCTTTTTAGTTATACTGTTAAGAGCTCTAAAGTCCACACAGCAACATTGGGTCCCATCCTTCTTCTGGACTAACACAACGGGCGCTGACCAGGGACTAACTGATTTCTCGACTATCCCTCCTTTCATTAGGCCATCCATGACTTTCTCCAGCTCTTGTCACTTTGATGGAGCTCTTCTCCTTGGGGGATCTTTGCTGGACGGTGATATCCTGTGTTTATTCTGTTCTGCACTTGGTCTTTTGAAAAGACGTCTGTATGATTCGCCAAAAGTTCTCTAACCTGAAGAGCCTGTGATGATCACAAATGGACTGTGCTATTCTTATATAGGTCAGTTAAATGTTCTGGGAGAGGATGTCCTTTCATTATGGTTATATTTCTTGCCTTAACATTGGCTAGCTCTACCTCCTGGCACACATCCAAAAATGCCCCTTTCTTAAGTGTCTACTCACATTTAGAGATATTAGCCACTGTTATGGGTACTATTTGATGACCTGCCACAAGTGACCTTCATATCTTCGCGTCTGCTGGCCTGGGTGGGTCTTCCAGTGCTTCCACAAGCATTGGGCTTCCTTGGGAATGTTCTTTTATTCTACCCCAAATTATCTTCTCTGACATAGGGGGTATGTAGTTGATTTAAGTGTTTTTACAAGCAAATCAACAGGTGCA
>NW_013666825.1:270003-284995 GCF_000517525.1 Limulus polyphemus
AAAATAATGTTAATAGCAGTCCACGTAACAATAACGAATTAGTTGATTTATTCTTTAGTTTTTGCTACAGGCTACTTTAACTTGTAGGCCTAACTTCCCAAAAAACGACTGAACAGAAATTTTGAGACTAAACTCGTAAAAAAAAGATGTTTCCTCTTACTAATCGAGGGATAACAAACGCGCTAATTAAATCAACAAGTAACCGATCAGACGAAACATTAAGCAACACTGAATTGAAGACCTGACTGACTCACTGAATTCTTCAGAGAGTCTCATATTTGTATCATACATACTTTTTTCTACATGTTCCACGAAATCTCTAGATTTTTAATTTGCAATTTCTATATATTGTGTCATGTGCCCTCTGTGGCCCCAAGTAGTTCAGCAGTAAGTTTCAGGTCTTACAATTTTAAAAATCAGGTTTCGATACCTGCAGTGGGTATTGCATAGATAGCCCATTATGTAACTTTGTGATCAACAACAAACAATCCAACAAATGCACCTTCTAGCAGACAAATATCTAGTTTACATTGTTTAAAACATATCTTAAATCACTACTCCCTTTCCTGGATAGTGAAGTCACTTCACTTAAACTGTTTATTCACTAACACTTTTTGTTGGTTTTCTTCTTGAAGGTTATGGTTTGCAAATGGAATGACCTCTTGTACATTATTGTCATGCACTGTCCTTTTACTGGGAAAGAGTTTCCTCTAGGTAGGTGGTGAAGTAAATCCATTGGTGGCTCTATCCTTGGTGATTCTCTGGACATTGTCTCAACAGGAGTCCCGGGCTCTTCAACAGGTTCACTTTACAAGGGCAATTCTTCTCTGGTATTACTTAGCTTGTGGTTCTCTCATCAACATACTTTTAAAGATCATCATGTGATTGACCTTTGGCTTGAGCCACTTGTTATCTAAAAACCACATCATTGATTCTTTTCAGTAAAGAATATGGCTCTTTTTTTCTAAATCACACCATAGTGACTTTTCATTTTATTAGTAGCTGATTTTAATCTTTCCTCAGTAAAGTCGTATATGGCATCAATAGTGTATCTTAGTCTTTCTGTATATTCTCTATAATACTCTGCTGAGTGAATATCCTTTGGATATGAGTACAGAAGGTCCAATAGCACTTAAATTCCCTACCACACATCAGTAATGATGGTGTATTGTCTGTAGCTTCAGGTACTGCCATTCAATTACTCATAAGTAGCAGTCGAAGAACTTGATCCTACATTTTATGATCTTCATCTAGATAAATGGATAATTGATTTAAAAGCGTGCAGTTTATTTCACCACCACGCTAACAGAAGATGTATTAAGGGCTGTTGTTCTGTATTTTTCCTTCCAAAGATCTGACACATCTTAGCAAACAAGGCAGATTCAAAGTGTCATCCCTGATCTGGCTAAAGTTCTATAGGCAACCTAAATTTTGAAACAAATTCATTGATGAGTTTCGTTGTTATATTTTATGTTTCTTGGCTAGGAATAGTATATGCTTCTGGCCATTTAGTAGAAGAGTTCACCTTAGTTATGATCTACCTATTTATGTTAACGCGATGGCAGAGGACCAAGCACATTGTCAGCAAATTTCTAAAGTGATGCTTCAACACAATACTGATTTAGCTACCGATGATGTTTGTATTGTACTTTAGGTTGGTCAACTTTACAGGGTTCTATCCTGAAGTTTCTGGAGCCTTCTGGATTGTAAAAATAAACCAGTCACTCGAATGCTACATGATCTGTCCAGAGTACAAGATTTTGTCCCCATAAGTTATGATGGAAATGACTGAGGGCTTGAACAAAATTTAGTATCTTTTTATGAGTGGTACAACCCTTTTTTCCTCAACATTCATTGTCTCACTTCAGTATGCAACCATGTTCCACTGCAAAATATCTAGCATCTATGTTTCAAATAAATGAATGGATCCTGGGTATATTAATACAGAATGTTATTTTTCCTGAGTAATTGCTTGACAAGAGGCACAGGTATCTCCTTAGGATTATCTGGATGCTTGGGAAGGTTGATGTCAGAGATTGTTCACATATAATTCTCAGTCTACTTTGTTCATTGATTTCTTACAATTTTTCAACAAATCCTGCCTCACAGAGGGTGGCAAATTGAACACTTTTTTGCTTTTTGCAACTCTCCAAATCTGTAGGATATTTACTAATCAGCTATTTGATGCCATTGTGGAGGTCCTATGTAGGCATGAACTGACGTCTTCATATGTTACCAATCTGTTGTTTATTGCAAGTGACAGTTTCTCAATTACTGTTAATAAAGTCTGAACTTTATATTGAGTAGAGGATGAACAATCACTGTTCTCAGCATCTTCAGCGTTCCATCGTGTATTTCTCTTCATTTTCCTTGATCTTTCAACCATATACGTCTCATATCCTGATAATTGTTCACCTTTGTCCTCATATTCGGGAAATGAATCTTATAATTTCTGCACAAATGTTTTGAGAGATATTAGCAGATGAGAAACTATACTGACATCCATTTGGAAGTTTTGTAATGAAAGACATGTTTTGTGAAACCTTTCAAGGATAACAATTCATAATTCTATAATTACACCTGTTTCTAGTTGTTCCAATTGTAGCATAAGATTTCTTGACTCTGAGCACACTTGAATATTTTCAGAGTCATCATCTGTAACGGAAGCGAGGACTTGCATTATGGCTTTGTACTCCATTTTTAAGGCTCGCACTGCATCTGAATTGACACTCTATTTTGTACCTGATGACTTCTTTATCATGTGTAAGCACTTCGTGTAAGCACTTCCACAGGTGGGTTGAAGCCGAGAAAAACACAAAGTTTCTGCATAAGGGTAAATAATAAACAAGCTTCAATACAACAGTCCACAACACATTGCCTAACCAAACTGACTGAATGAGCACAGCAGGGAACATAATTTGCTAGGGATTTCTTCTCTTTAATCAAGGCTTACATGCCACATATTTGCCATTCATACTGGAAAGAAATTAATGAGAACTCTAGCAAGTTCTGTTCCTGTATTATTGTTTATTGGTAAGAATGTGGCAAATCTCTCTACAGGGTCATAATCTAGAATGAATCTAAAGATTATTGTCTGTTGATCCATGTTGGATATATCTGTAGTAGAGTCAACACACATCGAGCAATACTTGGATGTTTCGATTTAATAGATAATGGCAATGGGAACTTCTTTGCATAGGATTTCCTTGAATTCGTCAAAAACAGTTGAGGATAAGTATGAAACATGACCTTTTCCATTATTTGGATATTTTCAGCAAAAAATTATCATAGTTAGCCAATATCTCCTGTATTTCTAAGTAATTACCATTACACTGAACCTACTACTTCACAGCTTCCTCTGGATGATAAAAACTTTATGACAGAGAGAATATGTTTTATAATTTTGTATCAGCATTTTTTCTCTGACTCCATATGCTTTGTTAACACTTTTGTCGAATCGTTCGCTTTTGGTTTTATATATAACGAATTTGGTGCAGTGAGCTTGTGTCGTGTCAACTAATGTCCTTCGCAACATTTTTCCGGTCAGAGTAACCAGTTGTTGTTATCAAAGAAGTTCACATAGCAAAGAAGTTCACAAAGACATTACCCATTGGTGAGTAACAAATCCAGTAGCTTTTAACCTTTTCTTCATTCAGTTACACTAACAAACAATCTTTGAGCATTGGCATTTATACTTGTCACCCAGAATCGATTTTGTAGATGCATTGACATCCACATCCATGTACTGGCAAGAGGTAATATCTGACATGCAAAGAAAGTCTCTCATTTTGTCAGAAACCTGGGTACGTGTTGAATGTAAAGGACGGGTTAGTATCTTCATTGCCATTGCAATAATTGTTTTCTTCCTGTTGGTAGGGGGCTTGATTCAATTTGATGAGGTTGATGGTCATCATCATCGAGAGTTTAGTCTCTATATGATTGTTTTCCCAGTATGGCTGGTAGCTATGTTTTTGCCACTTTCTGATTGAGAGCAAGGGTAATCAAAATTCAGAGATTTAGGGTCTTCATTGTTGTTTCCACTGTCTTGGCTGACAAGGTTTTTTGCCACTAGAGGGCAAAGCCAATAAATCCATTATCTTCCTAGTTTTATCTATTACTTTCTCTATTTTTGTCTTCTGTCTTTGACTTTAGCATTTACCAACCCCTCTTGGGTTTGTACATCTGTATTATAGATAAAATAAACATTTAATGTATACTATATGTATGCATGTATAGGCATATTTGTGTGTGTGTGTGTTTGCGTTCTTGTGTGTGTGAGAGAGCTATGTCAGAACGAGCTACCTAACAGTTTGACAACAAATAGTTTTCTGTACTTAACTCAAACATTTAAAATTTTGCACTTGGATGACTTGTATTCTCTACTTTTCAATTAATGAGGCTTTTCAAGTTGTCAACAAATTAGCTACAGCTGATAAGTGATCCAAGTTAAGCTTACAAGTAATTATGGATATTTCATGGAATAACAACTTCTAAATTATCTAAAAAACACCAAACAATTGATAAAATACAACTATTCTAAAAGCTTAGAATGCTGTTACCTATCTTGTTAGCAATGACTGAACTCTTTCTTGAACAAAAGTCAAATCCTTTAAGAATGAATAATTGAAAGATATAGATATCTTCACCTAGCCTAGCAGCTTAGGTCTAGTTATATTCTAGGCCTACTGCTTGATCATGAAATACGAAATGGTTTATTGTGTCGGGTGCAAGCTGTGTGGAAGGAGCCTGGCTGACAACATTATGAAAATGTGGTTTGATTGGCTAAGGCTAATCATTTGATTAGCTTGAATAGGTCTAGCCTCATTTAGACCTAACACCATTGCATTACAAACTGTATGCAAACATGCTAAGTCAAAGCAGGGTTACACTAGCTACACTATTCACTGGCCAATCAAATCTCTACATTGCACGATAGGCCTACTACCCACGTCACACAAAACTCCCTCTCTATCTTCAAAAATAAGGAGACTCAAATGATTTTTATCAAGCATTTCCATAAAAAATGAAGTTAAGTCTTTTTTTATGCCAGGCCTTTTTTGAGCCTGGGTCTGGCTAGGACTACAGACCCAATTGCCTCTGCCTTAGTCTGCCCCTGACAAAAGTAAGGATTAAATCTTTTTCAGTTTGTTGAATATTTGTTTGCAACCAACAGTCTGACAAAAGTTATTTGGTTTTTCAAGTAATTTCTGTAGAGGACGAGCTATCCCAGATAACAAATTCACAAAACAGTGATAGCAATAATATAGTCCAAGAAATCCTACAAGTTCCTTGGTATTGGCCAATATTTATCAGGTTCAATCTTTGATGGGTTTGTAGATACTCATCTCAGCTGACAGAAAACTTAACTATTGATAAAGCAATTAACACTTATTAGGATTCAGCTTAAGGTTCTCTTTCATCAACTATGTCCACACTTTCCTTAGCCCATCCTAAGCATTTTTAAAGGTATTCCCATGTCCATTTATGTCATGCAAGTAGATGATCACGACATTCAGAGTAATTCAGAGAGAGCACACTCCTTTACCATTGAAATGTAGCAGGTGACTCACATAATCGGAATAGTAACATAAGACATTTTCACAATCCATTTCCTGCAGTAAATAAAGGCTGTCTTATTTATAATTATTTTCCAGACTTGCCAATAGGCACTGTTGAGATCCCATTTTAAAAAACATTTTGATCCAGATAAAACATCCAAAGTAGATTCAGTCCTTGGCAGATGGTAGATATTTTTTTTATCCAACCTCCAATAGTCTACACATAACCTTGTGGATCCACTCTTCTTCCTTACAAATACAGTAGGTTATGCCCAAGGACTAGTAATTGGTTCTATCAATCCTTGTTCCTTCAAGCCAGGCTGATTGTTTATGGACTTACAACACTAAAATTCGGGGTTCCATTTTCGGTGGTGGACAAAGCAAATAGTTTATTATGGCTTTGCTCTAAAAGAAACAAACAACCAGGATTCCTCTCTGATGGTAGCAGCATGTATAGCTGGAAATACCAGAAGTAAAGGAATATTTCTTTAAAGTCAAAACCACGAGGATGTTAACACTCTGTTAGAAAATATCTGCTTCTCAGTAAAGAACCCATGTTTCAGTAGCTTCTGGTGTCATTGAGTACAACCAATTTGTACAGCTTAAGTACAAATACGTCAAAGCTTTCATGCAGAGCATACACTGTTGGTATGTTTTCAGGAATAGGAAAAAGACTACTTGGGTCGAGATCTTCCTCAAATCAGACAAAGAAACAACCAGACATTTTCAGATGCTTTAAAGTGAGGCTGAAACGACCAAAGATCTTACTTAAATTTCTTGAAAGTTTGTGCTGAAGCACGTTTTCCTAATGGTGTCCACACTTGAGTATCCCAGAGCTATGGTGGTGATATAACATAACAGAGAATGACAACTGGTACCTACACTTGGTGTTCATAAGCAACACATAAAGAGAGAGTGCATGTCCAAACCCTAGAAACAGATTAAGCAGGTACTGAAAAGCAGCCGTTATTAACTTATTAAACAATGTATTCATTTTCATACGCACAAAAAGTGTCATCAATTTAAGCCCATATGCAGAATATTTAAAAGAAGGGTTTGTGAGATTAAAAGACAACATATATTGTGCGAAGCACAATCAACATGCAAAACATGATAATGATATTGATGTTTAGGGGTATGCCCCTTCTCAGAATATTTGTATAAAATAGATGCTATGAGATTAAATCTGGAAGCAATTTTGCATGAAATATAGCTTAAACAGTTGCACATAAAATCCACAAACATCCAATGAAAAGCCAACAAATCATCATTCTGTTGTGATACAACATGGGGAGCTAGACTTAAATTAACATAAATATGTATGTTATATTATAGTAAAGTACTGTACTATCTACATGCAGAGTAGTTATTAATTGATAAATTATATTACTAATTTAAATTACTCTGTACACCAATAGTATATGAGCTATTTCAATCACTGGCTGTCATATATGTACATATATGCACTACTGAAATAACATGTTAGCATGCTCCATTTTTCTGGGGTGATATTCTGTAAATAACTTACATTCAGTTTCAATGTTGATAGCAGTGTCATAATGATTATGTTTTAAAGCTAGAGCACTCAGTCTTTCTTCGGTTTATGTACACCTCAGGTAATTATTAAACCGTCGGAAATCAGATGCTGCACATCCACGTGAACATTAACTTAGTAGCAGTGTGGCAAAGAGTTTCAGTGACACAAAGATATTTGGTACACTGAAGCACACTTTTAAGCAGTCAGCCGGTATCTGGTGCTTGTCCCGGTGAAGTATAGAAAATCATCTTATCTTCCATGGATGAAGTTCTTCATCAAAAATATAAGGATTTGGCAAATCTTCCCTGTAAAAATATATAGCCTGTTAGATATCAGAAATAGAACACTTTTGTATGTTTTAGTTATTTACTTTCTATCATGCTGCGACTATAAAACCCTTTCCTGCAAAATAAAATATGCGCCAGTTCCCATATCTTTAACAATATTGTAAAGCCCTTAGGTGATTTGCCCGAGATAGCTTGTGTGCTCTCTATGTTGCCCAAAATATTTGCCCGAGTTAATTGTGGCAAATCATTTTTTGCTGTATTTTTAATTATTTTCCTCAATATATTCTCATGCTATCATGGATTACAATAGGTTATAAAAAAGTGAAATAAAGAACTTCCATTTTTGAGCTCATTTAAAAAAGAACTACCTGAGATGGAAGAGGATGAAGAAAGTTTAGTAAATTAGTAAACCAAATTTAATTTGTAAGTAAGAATAAAAAGTTTTTCAACATCTCAGTTTTACTGGAGTAAGTTTTTGAATTGATGTTGCTTGGTTTACATGTGCATCAAATCTGGAGGAACGATTATTGATAATGTGGTCAAGAAAAGGAATAGTTACTGTTTTCTTAAAGTGATCCTCCACTAAACTATATTCTACATTTGTACGTTGGACTTGTGGTTGACTCACTCGTGGAATGCTAACATTAGTATTAAATTTGTTTGCAATATTACTGTTGTGCTTGAAGATAAGATGTAAATAATCGTACACGTTCGATCTTAGTTAAGTTAACTCTTTACAACATAGTTCTATTAGAAGAACACCAGAAACAATGTCTTGGCTTTGACCTTGCAAATTTATAGAAGCTTTTCTCAAGTAGTAAAGGGGAAGTTGTAAAGCTTTTAAACAAAAATGAATTGAAAGGATTCCAGTATTTTTATACAAGCATTTTTCTTATCTTCAGCAGCCCAATTGTCATTAAACATTTCAAAATTATCATCTACAAATACAATTACTTCACACATATGAAGTAAGAATGGATGACATAATCAGAACCTTTCCCAACCTTCAATATTCTCAACCCAGCGTGTAATGTACACGTCGAGTATAAGAAGACGTGATGAAGCTGCTCCATGATGGATTCCCTTTTGATAGATTGCCTTTAAAAGTTCTCCACGTTTAGGTGAGGATTTAATCCAAACATTTATTCCATTAACTTGATCAATACAATTTGGTATTGGTGGGACTGAACATGAATTTATAATAGCAAGATTAAGTGAGTGACCCGCACAATTAACTCAACAGGGTCAACCTCACAATCTTCACATTCATCGCCGGCACCAGAGAAAGATTGAGATGGTGACTGGGTTGTGTTATTAGCAGTGTCTGAAAACAAAAATATATATCAATATTAAAGAGGCAACCAGTATGTACCTTTAACATAACGTTGTAGTTATATTATACATAAGATGTATAGTAAATATTGTTGTTGTACTTATCTATGTATACAAATATTATAATATCATGTGTAGGTATTCATGGACCAAATACAAATTTGGTAATTTTAAACACCAGACATATGCATAGCACAACACAAGTAGCTATTCTAAATGCATGTCAAAGGTTATATTAGCTGCTAAAGCAGCAAAGCGACGTAGTACTGTATCTTGTCAGTCATGTGCCAATCCTTTTCTTTTGCTGGCAAAAAAAAACATTCGTATATTGCTGCAGTCAGTTTCACGTAGTCGCTTTATTCTGTTCAGTGATGAGTGTCGAACTTCTAGCTCATATATTCGTATACTATGTAGTATTATTGCATCAGAATATCTAGTATCGCATGGAATGTTCTAGACTTCTGTCGGGGTATAAACACACGTCGAAAGATTATTAATTAGAGCTAGACTGTGTGATTGTGAGTTTAGCGATAAAGATCGTATTGTGGCGATTTTTTAAATGAACTTATCTTGTAGTAACATAACAGAGACGACTAATTGGTCTTGTCAATCATGTTCTAAAGTAACTGAACCAACCTGTGTGGACTTTGACGAAAAATAGACAATTATTTAAAGATCTGGATTTTAAAACAACTGAACTTTACCACAAGCACAAAGTATTTTTTTCACTCTGGTAGTGAAGAAGGTGAATAATCAGTATGACATCTACCTAGTACTGTATTAAATGATAGCAAATGGGGTCAGCTCTGGTTCACTTCTCCCGTGGTCAAGGGCTTAGATTTGATCATATGGTATTGATCGTTGAACCAGTAAATTGCTTTTTTTTTCTCAAAAATTACCAATACTTGGCTGGTTATAAATGCTTCATACGTATATCAAGTTACTTAAGTTATACCACTCCAAAATAAAACTCAAACACTTGTGTAGTAGCCGAGTTCTGTTCTCTCTCTCAGTCAAGTCAAGATTTTGTAAACAATACACTCACATTACTGACTGTAGACGTGATACAATGTCACCTACAATTTTCTTTGGGATCTTAATGAATCCGTGTCTGCTGTTGGTGAGTCTGAGAAAAAGAAATAACTGCCTGTGGAACCTTCCGTGGCTGCTCTTGGTGAGCCTGAGGAAAAGGGATCACTGTCTGTAGAACCCTCCGTGGATGCTCTTGGTAAGTCTGAGAAAAAGGAATCACCGCCTGTGGAAACTTCCGTGGTTGCTCTTGGTGAGTCTGAGAAAAAGGAATTACTGCTTGAGGAATCTTCCCTCGATGCTCTTGGTGAGTCTGAAGAAAAAGGACCACTGCTTGTGCAATCAGTGGTCTCAAAATGGAGTGTGATAAAAGGTATAACTTAGCTTAATGGCTTTGTTGTCCACAGGTGTGAAAGTAATAAAACAGATAAAGAGCTTTGGTCACTGCTATACCTGCAGAGGTCACGAGAGGAGCTAGGAGTTTGTGAAGGGTTCAGCATCGTTCTTTCTTACCATCTCAGAATCGGATCAAAGTACTGTCATCATCACCTGCAGCTCCAATTTATTCACTCTTTTCCTTCTGGTCAGACCAGTCTGATGTTTCAGAATATGAACAAACACAGGGTTAGTGTAATGTAACATCATCACTAATTGAGGCTGTTCAAACACAAGGTTCGTGTAATGTAACATCATCACCACTTGATGCTGTTCAAACACAAGATTCGTGTAATGTAACATCATCACTACTTGATGCTGTTCAAACACAAGATTTGTGTAATGTAACATCATCACTACTTGATGCTGTTTAAATACAAGATTCGTGTAATGTAACATCATTACCACTTGAGGCTGTTCAAACACAAGGTTCGTGTAATGTAACATCATCACCACTTGATGCTGTTTAAACACAAGGTTCATGTAATGTAACATCATTACCACTTGAGGCTATTCAAACACAAGGTTCGTGTAATGTAACATCATCACCACTTGAGGCTATTCAAACACAAGGTTCGTGTAATGTAACATCATCACCACTTGAGGCTATTCAAACACAAGGTTCGTGTAATGTAACATCATCACCACTTGAGGCTGTTCAAACACAAGGTTCGTGTAATGTAACATCATCACTACTTGAGGCTGTTCAAACACAAGGTTCGTGTAATGTAACATCATCACTACTCAGGTTTAGTGCGAAGAAACAGTGTCGTGTAGATGCATGGAGTCAGAATGCCTCCTGCCACACAAGAGGATTTCTGGGTAGTCTATAGTACATTATTCACATGGTGTGATCGAGACTACGCCCCCTTGTGACAAGTAGGTTGAGTTTACATAGAATATACAGATTGTGTTATGCTGCTTCTAAGGGGCATAACTAGGATAGGATATCAGGGGTAATAGAGACTAAAATACACGGTTTTCTCTACAAACTGCCCATGGTATTTCAGCGAGGTTATGTCACTTACCCCTCATGGTGGACTTAATCTACATGTGAATAAATGATGAACATTATCAGCAATACTAGATGTATCAGCTCATGTTTCCATCATTTTGTTGGATGGAAAAAGAACGAATACCCGCAGAGATGGCGAGGACTTCCCCGAATCGATCAGGAATTCGTTGATCACATATGTTTGGCTTTCTTTCTTTCAGTTGTAGATCTTATCAGATCGAGGAGGCATCTCGCAACTTGCATGTCTTGAAACACGTTCTCTCTATAGCTGACTGATGACGTACAATTCTCTCCTGATCCCTATTCTCCGTTACTAAGCGACGAAAAAACTGTCACATGATAACAGTACTTATCAGTTTATGTTAGATCACTATATCCTTAGTACATCACGGTAACTAAGTTTATCAGTTTATGCTAGGTCACTATATTCTTGGTACATCACGGTAACCACGTTTATCACTTTATGCTAGGTCACTATATCCTTACTACATCACGGTAACTAAGTTTATCAGTTTATGCTAGGTCACTATATTCTTAGTACATCACGATAACTAAGTTTATCACTTTATGTTAGGTCACTATATTCTTAGTACACTAAGGATATAGTGACCTAGCATAAAGTGATAAACTTAGTTACCGTGATGTAGTAAGGATATAGTGATCTAGCATAAACTGATAAACTTAGTTACCGTGATGTAGTAAGGATATGGTGACCTAACATAAAGTGATAAACTTAGTTATCGTGATGTACTAAGAATATAGTGACCTAGCATCAACTGATAAACTTAGTTACCGTGATGTACTAAGAATATAGTGACCTAACATAAAGTGATAAACTTAGCTACCGTGATGTACTAAGGATATAGTGACCTAGCATAAACTGATAAACTTAGTTACCGTAAGTAAGGATATAGTGACCTAGCATAAACTGATAAACTTAGTTACCATGATGTAGTAAGGATATAGTGATCTAGCATAAACTGATAAACTTAGTTACCGCGATGTACTAAGAATATAGTGACCTAGCATAAAGTGATAAACTTAGCTACCGTGATGTAGTGATGTACTAAGGATACAGTGACCTAGCATAAAGTGATAAACGTGGTTACCGTGATGTACCAAGAATATAGTGACCTAGCATAAACTGATAAACTTAGTTACCGTGATGTATAGTGACCTAGCATAAAGTGATAAACGTGGTTACCTATCCTTAGTACATCACGACAACTAAGTTTATCAGTTTATGCTAGGTCACTATATCCTTACTACATCACGGTAACTAAATTTATCAGTTTATGCTAGGTCACTATATTCTTGGTACATCACGGTAACCACGTTTATCACTTTATGCTAGGTCACTATATCCTTAGTACATCACGGTAACTAATTTATCAGTTTATGCTAGGTCACTGTATCCTTAGTACATCACGGTAACTAAGTTTATCAGTTTATGCTAGGTCACTATATTCTTGGTACATCACGGTAACCACGTTTATCACTTTATGCTACGTCACTATATTCTTAGTACATCACGGTAACTAAGTTTATCAGTTTATGCTATGTTACTATCTCTGTAATTATATAAAAGTGACTATCAGAGATTAGGTTTGGGTGAAAGTCGCATACGATACTCCTATATCTCCTACAATAGAAAATAACAACAAATTTTGCTCTTTAGGTTATCAACGCTTGAAACGCCAGTTTCTCATTGTTTTAGCAAGATACCGCAATGTACGCTATCCGCGTCTCTATACCGCATGGATGGAGCCTCAAATTATGGTGTTGTAAGTTCCAAATATTCCACATAAATTCTGACTAAATGAGTGTTTTAATGGATACGTATCGTGGCAGAGCTTTGGAATATGGAGATTAGAATCTGTAAGATTCCGTAACATATTCCTCGCATTCTAAGCTGTGGTGTGGTATAAGAGTAACAGTGGATTGTAGGGTTCTTCTGACTGTTCAAAATTAAGGACGATGTAAGATAGCCTTAGCAACTTTTCCACAGATACTATATACTATTGTGAACAGGTGTGATAAGTTTACTGATAAAACTAAAACCAGAACTTCTAGCCTAAGATGTTTCCAAATTAAAAAAAAAAGATGTTCTTGACAGACATTGGTGTTTGTTATACCAATTAATGCTGGTAGAAAATTGTTTTTTTTCTGAACTTAATAGTTCACTCTGTCTCTACGTGGAATACTTCCGGGATGATTCCTTTTCTGATTGTCTTTCTTTATATAACGCCCACGCTATATCGGACAGCACGTGTACACCTGAATCGGTGTTTTATGCTCGCAGGGCATTGGCTCTTCTCGTGACGTCATTGATTAATAAAGGTCGAGGCCTCAGTGAGACGTGTCTTCTTTGGAAACTGTTTATCACAGAACTACTGATGAGTGGGTTTCTCGTGCGATGTTGGGGGAAACTAACCTAAAATAGCCGTTTACTTTACGCGATAAGATGAATATAAATGTAATTATTCACGTGCGGATGTTATGTGCGCGTATATGTCCGTCTGTTTCTATCTATCTATTTATAATGTATGTTGGTTTACATTAGCTTTTATTGCGAATTGTGGTTTAGTATAAAGAGTACCTAGAGTCAAACAGTTTGCAATTTACCTCATGATATTTAAGCTGTGGTTACGATGTAGCTACAAGGTACTTATTGATATACAAACGGGTGTAATTATACACATTAGCGACGTCTGTGAAACTGAAAACATGAACAATTGATATATCTTTGTGAAAACATTATGGAACTTAATTAATGTGAACATGTGACATCACTGATTAACAGCCTGTTACAAGCGACTGATTAACAACCTGTTACAAGTGACTGATTACTAGCTTGTTACACACGACTAATTAACGGCTTGTTACAGACGACTGATTAACAGCCTGTCACATACGAGTTTTTCACATGTAAGCTCTTTCTTCATGATGAATAGATCTGGATCGCTGACACCCACCACCTGCCAGAATGTAGAAATCTCCAGGAATAGTTTCATGACCTCTTCTTTCTGTCTTCATGATGAACAGATGTGGATAGCTGACACCCACCGCCTACCAGGATGTAGAAATCTTCAGGAGTAGTAGTTTCATGTTCTAGCTGATATCCATAGCTTACTAGTAGATTGTTGATGAAGGTGTAATACCAAATCATTAATGACGAAAAGTAGTTTATTTTTGGATTAAAGGTAGATCCAAGAAATGTTCTCAGTACATTACAGGTTGTTCATTAATAAATTAAGAATACGAACGACAAAAAAAAAAAATGCTTTATCATAAAGTGATGTTTCAGTACATTCCAGAAGGAGAGCGTAATTAATATTATATTTATATGTGTGAAGTGAATCCATATTAAGACAGTGAGCGTCAATTTGAATGGGATCTATAGGGCTACATTTTTTACAATTTTTTGTTAATACGTATTGTTCACTTAATGCCCATATATATATTTTTGCATGCCTTATTTGTTCGGCAATATCTGTACTTTTATTTCATTTCCACAAGAACTTACTGATTTGGATCATTGAAGACTGTGGTTGTTGGAGGGTTATCACATATGATTATGGTTCGTGATTTAGTGTAAACCTTATTCAAGAATTCAAAACCTGTATACTGAATTTACACGTAACATTGCAGCCAGTCTTAAATCACTTAAATAATTTATCTCACATGTAAACTCTTTTCACCAAACAATCAAGTTTACGTTTGATTACTCGTCTACCAATTATTAATTCGCTTGACATGACTGTCTTTCTAAACGACGGAATTTTACACACCGACTTGT
>NW_013666825.1:285995-288296 GCF_000517525.1 Limulus polyphemus
GATAGTTCTAGAAACGTTGCGTCACAGTGTCATGTGACTCGCTGACGCAACAATACTTTCACTATAAAAGCTGTCACCCCTCTCACACTAAATGAAACATTGCCTACAGTCAAGCTCTTAGAATAAAGAAAATATGCTTAGATAAAACAGACTACAGAAAACACACCGAGGACCTAAAACAAAACATGTTAAAAATATACCTAAATCGACAGACAGATCGAAAAGGCTAACAACACATCCTAAATCAGAGCAATACTAAACTTTCAAATATAATTCATCCTATCAGTTTAAACTCAGAAACTTTTCACGAATTCTGAAAAAAAAAAAAACATTTTCATCTCCTACAACTTAACGATCGCCTTAAACAGATATTTCCTGACGTTCCCATTGTCCCCTTCCGAAAAAGCAGAACTCTAAAATATATCTTTGTTCACACAAAAATGAATTACATCCCACCCAAAAATGGTTGTCATCCATGTAATAAAACCTGCTGTCAAACCTGCAAATTCATAACAACCACTGACAAGCACAATCAAAGAAACTTTAAAATATCCAAAGAAATGACTTACACTTGTTTTTGATTGTCTATGTGTTCTATCTTAGTGTGGTGTTTTTAAATGTCTGTGTATTCTGTCTCAGTGTGGGGTTTTTAATTATCTATGTATTATATCTTAGTATGGTGTTTTTAATTGTCTATGTATTTTATCTTAGTGTGGTGTTTTAATTGTTTATGCGTTCTATCTTGTTGTGGTGTTTTTAATTGTCTATGTATTCTGTCTCATGGTGGTGTTTTTAATTGTCTATGTGTTCTATCTTAATGTGGTGTTTTCAATTGTCTATGTATTGTACCTTAGTGTGGTGTTTTTAATTGTCTATGTATTTTATCTTAGTGTGGTGTTTTTAATTATCTATGTATTTTATCTTAGTGTGGTGTTTTCAATTGTCTGTGTATTCTGTCTTAGTGTGGTGTTTTAATTGTCTATGTGTTCTATCTTAGTGTAGTGTTTTTAATTGTCTATGTATTTTATCTTAGTGTGGTGTTTTCAATTGTCTGTGTATTCTACCTTAGTGTGGTGTGTTTAATTGTCTATGTATTTTATCTTAGTGTGGTGTTTTCAATTGTCTATGTATTTTATCTTAGTGTGGTGTTTTTAATTTTAATGTGGTGTTTTAATTGTCTATGTGTTCTATCTTAGTGTGGTGTTTTCAATCGTCTATGTATTTTATCTTAGTGTGGTGTTTTCAATTGTCTGTGTATTCTACCTTAGTGTGGTATTTTTAAATGTCTATGTGTTCTATCTTAGTGTGGTGTTTTCAATTGTCTATGCATTTTATCTTAGTGTGGTGTTTTCAATTGTCTATGTATTTTATCCTAGTGTGGTGTTTTTAATTGTCTATGTATTATATCTTAGTGTAGTGTTTTCAATTGTCTATATATTCTACCTTAGTGTGGTGTTTTGTATATGTCTGTGTATTCTGTCTTAGTGTGGTGTTTTAATTGTCTATGTGTTCTATCTTAGTGTGGTGTTTTTAATTGTCTATGTGTTCTGTATTAGTGTGGTGTTTTTAATTGTCTATGTATTTTATCTTAGTGTGGTGTTTTCAATTGTCTATGTATTTTATCTTAGTGTGGTGTTTTCAATTGTATATGTATTCTACCTTAGTGTGGTGTTTTTAATTGTCTATGTGTTCTATCTTAGTGTGGTGTTTTTAATTGTCTATGTGTTCTATCTTAGTATGGAGTTGAAGTTGTTTTTGTTTTCTAAGTATTGTGATATTAATTCTGAGTGTATCCTATCTTAAGTCAGATTTTTTAAACTGGTGTTTATCGACTTGTACAAACATAATTGAATCGGAACTAAACCAATACTTGTTTGGTGACGTATGACACGGAAATATTTATTCTAATGTGTGATACTTGCAGAGCAACAAACAGTGGGAAATCGTTAGGCTGGCAAGAAGGTTAATTTATGAAAATGAAAGTGAGCTGAACAGATTCTCTAAATCTGATTTTCAACAACTTCTGTTATTTATCACTAAGGCGACACATATTCTCTTTTATTGGAAGCATCTCTAACCAAACTTAAGGAGTTGCTATGGGGTCTAGATTAGCCCGTCGTTAGCTAATCTATTTTTGTGTTACCATAGAAACAGTGGTTGAAGGAGTGTCCGAAGAGGTTTCAAAACTGTATACTATTGAAGTTACGTGATCATATTGTTACGTATCTGCTTGTTTGATAATTTCCGGTAGAAATTCTTTCCCAGAAACTTCAGCGATACAAGTCCTTTCTTAATTAAAAC
>NW_013666825.1:288643-291452 GCF_000517525.1 Limulus polyphemus
TTAAAACTAGTTTATTCCTTCTGGATACAAACTTTGTAATACATTTAATTTCCACAGTCACTATAATCTTAACTACTTTTATAAACACACGCTATAATTCACAGCGATTCACACATTTTACTTATAGTGCCTACTGCTCGCTCGACTCGATTATCTCCATTATTTCTCTTCAATCTATCTCCGGCTTATATAGTAAGAAAGAGGGCGTCTAGCAAACGCTGGGACATTCGTGAGATTGCCCGATAAGTCACGATCCTTCTAGAAACTCTAGCGCGCATGCTCCCAGCGTCGCGTGACTTCCGATGTCGTAACACTACTTTTATTATTGCCCCCCCCCCCCCCCAGTGGCAGCGGTACGTTTGCGGACTTACAACGCTAGAAACCGGGTTTTGATACCTGTGGTGGGCTGAGAACAGATCGCCCATTGTGTAGCTTTGTGCATAATTACATACTAAAAACAACAAATTTTCTCATCTTTAGTCGAGTGCAAATCGCCATCAACATAACAATACAAAGTTCACACAGGTTAGATAACTTGCTGTCTCGGATGTTTTAGTCCATAACAAGAAGGGTATATTGGACTGTGAAGAATTTCATAAAAATAAAAAAAAATCACGAGACTATTGCTCAATTTTCATAGTTTTATCCCAAATATTTACAAAATAATCATGTGAAAACATTAGACAATCTAGCTTATAAAATCACATGAATATTTTCATAAAAATGTGAATAAAATATTTCTTGATAAAGTTTGTTTGAAGTTAAGCATAAAGCTATACGATGGGTTTCGATCACGCGACCCTATGGCAACCCCCCCCCCCCGTCCATTCTAAGTGTTTTTGTTTATTGATGTTATCGGTTTGTGTGGTTTTTACATGAAGAAATACTATGATGATGTCATCGGCTTGTGTGGTTTTCACCTGAAGATATAGTGTGATTATGTCATCGGTTTGTGTGGTGGTGGTGGACTATCTTGGTGTCACGGCTTGTGTGGTTTTTATCTAAAAGTGGACTGGAGTTGAGTTCGAAAGCTTGTAAGATTACACGACATTTATAATTTTTAGCTGCGTTACTTTCTAAGTTAGAGCAGGTAATTTGAATTCGTGTATGTGTATGTACTGTCACGAGGAAAAGGTGTTTTATTTGAATTGTGTATTTTAATATTTAATGTTTTAGTCATTAGGATGTAAATCGTGATATTTAAATTAGAAGAGATGGGCTCTAGGTTTTAGTTAGGATATGTGTATGTACCATCAGGGGAAGATTTTAAATACGATGTGCTTTTATTTGAATAAGTATGATTTGATATTTAAGTTTTTATATGATTATGATGTAAATTGTGATATATAAAGTGGGTTGTAAATCCAATATATTAACACTATTACATTTCCAGAACAAATACCCGTCACTAATGCTATTAACGATAGATACTGCATTTTTTGTACTATCACAACTAAGAAAGACTGAGAGACCTTGTAAAAATCAGTTGTGTCATAAGTTTTTGGAAGAGTTTAAAAATTTAAAGATTTCAAAAATATCTATTTGTTGTTAAGCACAAAGCTACACTAGGGGCTGTCTATGCTCAGCCCACCACGGATATCGAAACAGAACTTTTTAGCATTGTAAACATTCATACTTGACGCTGGGCCAATGAGGGGGGGAAGAGGAGGGGATGTTTAATACAACTATTAATATTTTAAACCTAAGCTGAAAAATAAGGTATGTCAATCCTTTAAACGTTAGTTTAAGTAATCTTGTTTGATTCTTGACGAGTCATTTATATGACCGTATCTTTACACAGATTAATAGCTGTTTAAGTGCAGGCAAAAACAGACGCACAACTTATATCAACAATGTTATAACAGTTTTACTAACGATACAGATGAAGTCATACATAATTGAAAATGCGAAGAAGTGTGTGTGTCACGAGTTTGGAAGTTTGCCAAACCATCTGCTAAACATAAGGGTGTCACGAGGTTGTAAATTTGCCAAACCATCTGCTAAACTTAAGTGTGTCACGAGTTTGGAAGTTTTCCAAACCTTCTGCTAAACTTAAATGTGTCACCAGGTTGTAAATTTGCCAAACCATTTGCTAAACTTAATTTTATCACAAGATTGAAAGTTTGCCATACCATCTGCCTAAACTTAAGCGTCTCACGAGGTTGGAATACTAATGAATCATATACGAATCGTTGTCATACTTAATATCCTACACGATCATTACAGCATGTTTGTGACTACGAGATATGAATCGTTGTCATAGTTACTATCCTACACGATCATTACAGCATGTTTGTGACTACGATATACAAACCGTTCTCATACTTGGTATCCTACACGATCATTACAGCATGCTTGTGACTACGATATACGAACCTTTGTCATAGTTGGTATCCTACACGATCATTACAGTATGCTTGTGACTACGATATACGAACCGTTGTCATAGTTACTATCCTACACGATCATCTAAGTCTAATTATAAATCATCAACTTTTTTATCATATTGTTACGGCAGCGTCAGTCACGCGACGCTCGGAGCATGCGCGCTGGAGCTTCTAGAAGGATCATGACTTATCGAGGAACCTCGCGAATATCCGAGTGTTTGCCAGGGGCCTTTTTTTTTAGTACATAAGCCGGCAAATAAAGCCAGTGATAGATAGATATGCAGATAGATTGAAGATAGAGATAACTGAGGCAAGCGAACATTTGGCACCGTAAGTAAAGTGTGTGAATCACTGTGATTTATAGCGTGTGTTATAAAGATTGTTAAGTTTAAAGTGACTGTGGAAATTCTGTGTATTAAAAA
>NW_013666825.1:292437-294590 GCF_000517525.1 Limulus polyphemus
AAGGAAGGGGCAGTGTTACGGCAGTGGAAGTCACGCGACGCTGGGAGCATGCGCACTGGAGTTTCAAGAAGGATCACGACTTATCGAGGAACCTCGCAAATGTCCGAGTGTTTGCCAGGCACCCTCTTTTTTAGTATATAAGCCGGCAAATAAAGCCAGCGATAGATAGATATGCAGATAAATTGAAGATAGAGATAATTGAGTCAAGCGAACAGTAGGCACCGCAAGTAAAGTTTATGAATCACTGTGATTTATAGCGTGTGTTATAAAGATTGTTAAGTTTAAAGTGACTGTGAAAATTCCGTATATTACAAAGTTGTATCGAGAAAGAATAAACTAGTTTTAATTAAGAAAGGACTTGTATCGCTAAAGTTCCTCGGAAAGAATTTATACCGGAAATTAATAAACAAGCAGATAGGCAACAATATATTGATTACAATCGAGTGAATAAAAAACCAAACTTGTGTCATAAACAAACAACAGAAACGTATAATAAAATACTAGTTGTATAATACAAACACTAACTAATAAATAATTAGGCTTAGGTTATCGTAAAATATATTAACATAATTATAATTGTATTATCATCATTTAATAAATTCCCAACTCAAATTAGCATCTCAAATACTAGCGGATAAAGTGTATATGGCCCATCATCTGTGATAAAAAGCTCCACCCATTGAGCTTTTTGATATATGTTTTCTGTTTACCATACATGGAGTACAGATGTTTTGCTTTTCCAAAAACTTTTAGGATTTTAGGATTTACGCAAGTTATCAGTAATTTTTATAGACCAGAGGGAAAGCAACTACTGGGTTAGTCTTTACAAACGAATAATGGGATTAACCATCACATTATAAACGTCCTCACGTCTAAACGGGCGATAATGCTCCTTGATGGGATTCGAACCCGTCAATATTGCGTCCTAACCACCAGGCCGTTTAGAAATGTTAATATTGATTAAACAAAAATTTTCCTGCTTTGACTAATTATAGTGAACAGGCGACACTTCAAATTTAGGATTAACTTATTAATTACCTTGATGTTTATATATTAAAAGTTAATTTTCATTACAAAAAGTTATTTCATTGATTTATGACATTTTTTTTTCGCTTTTTTTTCCCCGCTCTTTAATTTCACGAAATGGAGTAGCAAAATCCAATCCAAAAATTTAAGTCTAGCGAACTTATGCTAGCCACTGATGTTTGTTGAATATCAGTGCCAGACTGTTCTCAGTATGTTGATTACCATGGTTAACACTACACTGTCTGCATATATTAAATCAATATAACATCTGCTACCTCCAAAGTTCTGAGAATGTTTAATAGTCAAAGAAAGGGCCTTGGCTGTGAAATACCACTTTCAAGGACAGCTGTACCCACTGCTTTAAAGAACTCTCTTTGACCTTGAAGAGACGTGAGTTCAATGGGTTTTGGAAACGTGCCAACATTTTGTATATTAAAAGTAACGCAACATCTCTTGGTTAGCACGAGACAGTCCCAGTTTATATGTTGATGTACTTGTTTGTTTAAACAAAAATTCTACCAAGCACACCCCCCTCCCTTCCATATAAAGTCAAACAGTCTTACAGCAAGTGACGTTCTATATTCAAGACCTATAGCTCAAAGTGAAAGAAACAGTGTTTAAGGTCACTGTGTCATATTGCCTTATGGCAGCTGACGTCTTGCACCCTGCAAATAGTTGTCATTTCTTTAAAACCAAGGCTTGTAAATATAACACTAGATTAAATAAGTAGAAAAACATAACAAAAACGTACTAATCTCAGCCATGCTTATAATTAAAGATATCCATCATTGTGCTATTGTTTTTTTTTTGAAGTCATAATATTAGGAACTGGCATAGTCTGGTGGTTAGTACGATCCATTCGCAATCGACTGGGTGCGGGACTGATACCCGTCACCAAACAAGTTCTCTCTATTAACTTCGAGGGTGATATAGTGTGACAGACAATCCCACTATTCGTCGGTAATGATAAACCACAGAGTTGGTGGTGGGTGGTGTTGACCAGCTGCCTTCCTTTCACTTGATCACTTAAAAATTTGGGACGGCTGGCGCGGATAGCCCTCGAACAGCCATACGCGAAAATAGAACAAACAAGCAACCATAGTATTACTCTATTTTCTAATATGAGG
>NW_013666825.1:295273-296824 GCF_000517525.1 Limulus polyphemus
GTTATTTTCCGTGCGGAGATTGAATATCAAATTCTAACGTTATATCAAGAAATTTCATTTTACGTCTAATATTTTCTCTTTGTCATTAGCACTTTGAAATTCATCAGAAGTTTGACACCGACACATACCAGCAGAGGTTTCCTGTTGTGCAGTTGACCACACATTCTCACCTGTAAAAATATTTGTGCAGTTGAAAACTCACCAATATAAGTAAGTTCCAGTGGATAAATATAAAAAAAAAATCAAAAAAAGAACAACAACAACAACAAAAAATAAATAAAACAGAGTTGATAAATAAATGGATTTACTAGAATATTCTTCAGTTTTTGGATCATTTGTTACTAGACCTATATATATATGTATGAATTACAATAAGACGTTATGTATTAAAAAAATGATAAAGTTAAAATATACTTGCCTATGATAACCTTATAAACCGAAACGTCACTGGGTGCATCCAGTCTCTTAGCGAGATCAAACAAATCTAATTACGACTGGTTTCACAGCCTAACATCTCTGATGTTTTCTCAAGCTACTAATGGCCATGTCTTTCTCTAGGATAACTTGAAGAAGGTGAAAAGAAACTCTGAACTCTAGCTGTAGATATTGTATTTATTTGGTGCTTTATGGGCGGTAGTGGCTGTAAACAGTAACTCAGTTTTCAGTTAAAAAAGAAAAAAATTTCTAGATGTTTTTTATTCAACAGCAAAATTATTATAACAAATCCAAAGAAAACTCATCAAATCCTGAAAATACACAAGTGGTGTAATGTTTACAGGAATATTTCATTCATTTCCAAAGATAACTCAACAAAAACGGGTAACCTGATAAAAATATGGCTTAGCTTTCATCTTGTTGAAATCTTTTAAAAGTCCAATAATAAATAAGTGGTTGTTACGTATTAGAATTTCAAATGGTCTGAAACCAAGTTAAATGATACTTTAAATTTAGTAGTTAAATTGTAATTTGGATTTAGTATTTAAATAAATACCGATATATAGTCAGTTTGTAATATTTTTCAACATGATTGATACACAGTTTTCTTTTTTAACACAAATACGTTTTAATGTACACACAACAATACAGTTTACAATAACAGTTATTACAAACAATGATTTATAAACAGAAGTTTCACAAACTTACAAGCAATATAAAGTCTTCCTTTTAATCTGGAACTTCTTCGATGTCTTATCGAGGGTTCACGACGAGCGAGTTAATTACGAGTTGATGTAAGTATAATTCACATAACGTGAAGCTAGCTAGCTTTGTCCTTCGTTATTTACCAGCCACACACATCGAGTTTTCCACCGGTGACGTTGGGTAATATTTTCGTAAAAATACTAATGTCCGATGAGAATCCACTGAAGTTAAACGATTTGCAACGTTCGAACTTTGTAAAGGTTCCTGGTCAAATATGTGAAGTTTTCCGATTGGTAAGCGTTATAACAATCACAGTTATAGCTTTCGAAATTTTATAGCACACTGATTATAGCGAACTAATAATAGATACTCTGTCTTGGCGCGTCGCGTTGGTTATATTTGTAGCCGTGG
>NW_013666825.1:297824-301614 GCF_000517525.1 Limulus polyphemus
AGGAACAAGATAGTTTTAGAAACTAGAGGGCGTGAGAATAGTCACGTGATCTCGATGACGCAACAATATATTTTTTTATTATTACCGTTAAAGTATTTTGCGGCGCGAAATTAGGTTTTTCCAAAGATCACTTACATTTTGCGTGACTAATACGTGGAATATAAAAACAGAAACTTCATAACCTTTCTGATTACCTACAAACTGACAAACTTATCCATCATTAACGTTAGCATCAAACAAGTTTATGTTTTCATAATGTTGTGGTGTTTCAAACTACTGTGTTAGCAAACTTGATGATTTTGAGGCTTTATTAACAAAAAATACTTATTTGATTTAAAAAGAACAGACTACAGAAACAGTGGAATGTAACGACATTATGATTCTTTATTCATTAGTTTGAAAACCATAAACTCCAGAGACAGTGAAGTATATCAACCTTATGATTCTTTAATAATTGGTTTAAAAACCTTCGACTCTATAGACAGTGAAACATAACAAACCTTGTGAGTCTTTAATAATTGGTTTAAAAACCTCGGACTCCAGAGACAGGGAAACTGAGCTAACTTATTATGATTATTGTTCTAAAAAAACCATATATTCTTGAGACAGTGAATCATAGCAACATCATGACTAGTTACTTATTGGTCTAAAAAAACATATACTCTAGAGACAGTAATACATAGCAATATTATGACCAGTTACTTTCCCATTCCAAGTTTGCCCCTGAAGAACAAAGGTCCACCTTTCGAAAGCGCTCGGGTTATAGGGTTTTTATTCATCTCTATCAAGATTTCTTGAACCTACGTGTTTTTCTAACATCATGAATGACTAGGTACTTATTGGTCTAAAGAACCACATAATTTAGAAACAGTGAGTCATAGCAACATCATGATTGGTTACTTATTGGTCTAAAAACCACATAATGTAGAGACAGTGAGTCATAGAAACATCATGATTGGTTACTTATTGGTCTAAAAACCACATAATGTAGAGACAGTGAGTCATAGAAACATCATGACTAGTTATTTGTCTAGACTCTAGAAAGTACAGGCTCACGAAACAATGAAATATAATACCTTAAAATTATTTACTGATTGGTTTTAAAAAACCACAGATTCTAGAGACAGAGTAAAACAGCAACCTTTTGAATTTTTAGTCATTGTTTTGTAAACCACAATCTTCAACTAGATTGATATATACATATATGAAGTTCATGATCCCATACCGAGTGATTTCTCTACTCATTGGTTATCCAAACCTTTAATAAGTGGCTCAGAAAAGGTGAAACAATTTTCTAGGAATTTAATACTGACAGTTTCATCAAAATGTGATTAACATATGTATGACATAATAATATCATAGTGTTACGTCTCTGTTCGTTTGTTAATTTCCCGTAGAAATTCTTCCCGAGAAACTTCAGCGATACAAGTCTTTTCTTAAATAAAACTAGTTTATTCTTTCTCAATTTAACTTTGCAATACACTTAATTTCCACAGTCACTTTAACTTAATCACACGCCAGAATTCACAACGATTCATGCACTTTACTTACTGCTTGACTCGATTATCTGTCTCTATATCTCTCTGTTTGCAATTTAATTATCTATGCCGTTTCTTCTCGCCGGTGTTATATATACAAAATAGAGGGCGTCTAGCAAATACTGGAGCCTTCAGTAACGTTCGAGATACTCATTACGTGTTACCAGATCACGTAACTTCTGCTGTCGTAACAATAGTTTAAATTTCTTAACTAATTTTAAGCTGTGACATATTTGTTTGAGTTGAGTGTTGGGTTTCAAGTATAGCTATAGTAATAGTTTGATTATAAAACTTCAATACAAAACAAAGCTTGATAAAGGTGCCAGAGATATAAACATCAAATGGTAATGTCGTTTTCTATTTTTCAGACTGACAACTAAATTTTCTTGTTTTGAATTCTTCTTTGGAAGTCTTATTGTAATTTGTATTAAGTTTAAACAAATAATGAATGTGAGCTCAAAAGCTAAAATTGAGACGATTTTTTGTGTTCAAATTCTAGGTTTTTAAATGTTCGAAATTTATCTAAGCACATTATCAATTTACTTCTTTCTAATTAATCAAACCATTGATACATTTTAAGATGATCATAATATTTTAGTGAGAACTACAAGAAGAGGAAATATAAACAAAATACTTAGGTATTAAGTCCTAATCAGATAATAAAAACCCACATCTCAGTGTGATTATCTACCCATAATTCATAGAGTAAGTATTTTGTAAGTTTTCCTAGGCAACCTACAGTCAGCCATTGGTTGATGTGCTGTATGTCACGTTTCAAAAATCGAGAACCAAAAGTTTAACTAAAGTTATAAAAATAAACATACACGTGGAAACGTAAAATGAAATACGCTATAAAATACTGTTTTTATAACCCGTTACATAAAATTTTATGTATATCTTATACATCTACTGGTACCTCCCAAGTTCCACGTGAAATTGTTATACATGATACATGAAATAGATTCTCTTGATTTAGAATTTTGAAATGTAATTCATTACCATAATAGCTGTACAGCAGATAAAATGTATTGTTGTCTGGAAACGAGACCTGTTAGTTGAATAAAATACCATTTTTTACTGCTACTCGTGTTCTACAATAAACTGAATACACAATTTTAAAATAATCAGAATACACAGTTCCACAGGGTCGTACAACAATCTGAATACACATTTCTACAACATCCTGAATGCACAGTTCTACAGCGATCTGAATATACAGTAGTACAAAAATCTAAATACACTCTTCTATAACAATCTGAATATACAGTCACACCGGTCTCACACACACATTGACGTACCATTCATTGTGAGAGAAATCAATGTGCCAAAAACTATGGTGAATGATTGTGAGGTTAGCTTAGGCCCTCCAATCATTGTGCAGACCAAATGATCAATCATCAGTGATAATAGGCTTTATCTAGAAACGTTTGTTATGTTATTGCGTGAAGTCTGGGCTTTGATGACTCGTTTGTTATCCACATATAGAAAAAGAGTTTGTGTACCAACACTACACTATATAAGTGTGGAAAGCTCTTGATGATGCACAGGGTCCACCATCTTTAATTAAGAACCTCTGGTAGAGGCACAAATGAAAGATGCAGAATCAAATGAGCATAGAACACACATCTGATCCCCAAGAGGTGGTAGAGAAGGTGTGATGGATGTTCAGCCCTTTTGTACACTTCAACTAAATACTTTGTCTCAGCCACTACGAGAACTGAACAACTCCCAAATGGATCAGGGTGAAATTCCTATTGGCGACAGGAATGTATCAAAGCAGTTTTCAATGCAAGCAAGTTAGATGAGGTTGTGGGATAATTCAAAACGAGAATAAAAAAGTACAATACTTCCAGAAAAATGGCTACATAGCTACCTGAAGCTATTGCCTAAACTAGGGAAGGATCACACAAAAATGGGTGGCTACTGTGTAATTATGATGCAGAATGTGAATGACAGCTCCTTGAAAAGACCATTCCTAAGATATTGATGCTTAACTTGGAAGACAGAGAAATCATACTAAACAATATTGGATTTTATAGTTCAAAGAAGACCAGATGGGCTTACACAGGAGTTTTTGCCTACAATGTGTATGAAGGTTTTCAGAAAAAGTTTTAAAAAATGGATGCTGTGCTGGATTTAGAGGATGCCTACAATAGGGCGAAATATGGACATTTGATGCATATCCTTATGGTTTGTTTGTTTGTTTGTTTTGAATTTTGTGCAAAGCTACACGAGGGCTATCTGTGCTAGCC
>NW_013666825.1:302614-308937 GCF_000517525.1 Limulus polyphemus
GGTGTGAATGGGATTCGAATCCGCAATCCACAGTTTTTGTTGACATATCAGTAGATTTTTACGTATGCACCATCAATGGCTCCCAGCATTTCTAACCGATATCACATTTCAGTCCACGTTCGCTATAGCATGCCCACGGTTACAATGGCGATAGCTTCCGCTATCCTAATGTTTAGAACTGTGATGGTTCTATACGTGTGCGTTACAGCGATATCCTTAACATACCCCCCATACAACTTTCCTGTACTGTCGTCTGTAATTACACCACAGTCACTGACGTCGTCTCTGCAAGACAAACAACACATTGAACCTCTTCTTGCACGGTTGCCATCTTACAGGGTATCATTATTAATTGGAGGGAAAGAATCACGTGACAATAAAAACTGTTTGAGTTGGACTACTAGATGTTGAAAACTGTATTTCCTTAGTTATGTAATTATTAAATTTTAAAATAGGAAAATAATTTTGGGCTACCCTCTATATTGTTGGTTAGTAGCTGTATAATATTATACCTGTTATTGCTGGTCTTATGTGTTGACAGGTATATCATATAGGTATATCACATGTATATATTGCTACAGTATATGCTGGTATTTGAGTGAACGGTCAATATTTTATTCTTTGTTTAACGTGTTGTTAACCTTAAGTTATAGCGGGAGTTTTGTGTTAAATAGTTTGCGATTTATCCTTGCCGTTTCTACAGTTTCTGTGTGTGTTTTAACGGGTATGCTTAATTTTTTTTTTGGTGTGTATGTCCGACCTTATATTTTCTAGGTAGATATTATATGATTCGTCTAGTGTTTACACGCCTACATTGTACTTACCGTTCTGTATGCATGGTTGGCAATGTTTAGCTAAAGATCATAATGATATGAACTCCAAAAGATGCTGTAAGTCACAAGGCTCTAGACTTTCAAAATGAATACTGTACTTTTAGCCTCAGTGACTCAGCGGTAAGTGTGAGACCTTATAGCGTTACAAGTCGGGGTTCGATGCCCGGACTGGGCAAAGTACAGATGGTTCATTGTGTTGCTTTGTGCTTAAGGAAAAACAAACAAACCGCAACTGTTAATTTTAAATAGGATACCCAAACACAGAAACCGTTCCACAACTCATCCATGTACTTAGGCACCAGAGGGACAAGGTGTGAACGTAGCCGAAATCCCTTTTCATTGGATGAACTTTCCTTTATTAAATGCAAGGGTAGAAAACAGCATCATACAATTTCGTGTGCCCATATTAAACTATTATTTTTTTAATGCAAAAACAATAAATACAAGTTAGATATTTGAAAGGAAAAATGAGAGAGATATAAATATCAGTAAATGTTTATTTTCATCAAAGTATTCAAAGCAGTCAAAACACTAATATGTTAAAATAATAATGTAGTATCACATAAATGTGTTGAATACTCGTGCCCTAAGAATTTCAGGAGAAATACCTAATGCAACTGGAAAGCTACTCAAACTTGTTTTAACGTACTTTAATATCTAAACATCATTCAAAGGCGTGCGATAAAACTGGAACTAGAAAAAAAGTTGCTTGAAGTGGATTTCGTTTACTGGAATCCCAAATCCACGTGTAATAATTTCAGAGCTGCATTAACACGGCCCATCTTTGACAGCCAAATATCGCAGATTGATATATTGGTCAGGAGCACCGGTTGGTACACTAAACTTCACACCAACCTGGTCAAACAAGACAGCAAGTATGTTAACTAAGGTACAATAATACCTGGTCTAATCTGGTCAAACGAGACAGTTAAGTATGTTAACTAAGGTACAATAAGACCTGGTCTAATCTGGTCAAACAAGACAGCAAGTATGTTAACTAAGGTACAATAATACCTGGTCTAATCTGGTCAAACGACCTTAGTTAACATACTTAACTGCTCTTGTTTGACCAGATTAGACCAGGTGTTGTTGTACCTTAGTTAACATACTTAACTGTCTTGTTTGACCAGATTAGACCAGGTGTTGTTGTACCTTAGTTAACATACTTAACTGTCTCGTTTGACCAGATTAGACCAGGTATTATTGTACCTTAGTTAACATACTTAACTGTCTCGTTTGACCAGATTAGACCAGGTCTTATTGTACCTTAGTAAACATACGTGACTGTCTTGTTTGACCAGATTAGACCAGGTCTTATTTTATCTTAGTTAACATGTCTACTGTCTTGTTTGACCAGATTAGACCAGGTCTTATTGTACCTTAGTTAACATACTTAACTGTCTCGTTTGACCAGATTAGACCAGGTGTTGTTGTACCTTAGTTAACATACTTAACTGTCTTGTTTGACCAGATTAGACCAGGTGTTGTTGTACCTTAGTTAACATACTTAACTGTCTACAACAACACCTGGTCTAATCTGGTCAAACAAGACAGTTAAGTATGTTAACTAAGGTACAACAACGCCTGGTCTAATCTAGTCAAACGAGACAGTTAAGTATGTTAACTTAGGTACAATAATACCTGGTCTAATCTGGTCAAACAAGACAGTAGACATGTTAACTAAGATAAAATAATACCTGGTCTAATCTGGTCAAACAAGACAGTCACGTATGTTTACTAAGGTAAAATAACACCTGGTCTAATCCGATCAAAGAAGACAGTTAGTCAGATTAATATGTGTACAAAAATTGGTGGTTCAACCAGGTTATCAATTAAGCACGACAGTTAAACATGTTATCATGTACGCAAGGACTGCTGGTATAATCTGTTAAAATATGACATTTAAGCATGTTAACACGTGAAGAACTGCTGGTTTAACCAGGTTAAACAAAGATTGTAAGCATGTTAACATTTGTACAAGGACTTCTAGTTAAATAAACACCAATTGTTGAATATCGATCGCTATTCAAAGGTAACAAGTAATTATAATAATAAAAAATGGCAACATGGGAATAATCGAATATAAGTTTATAAGGTTGGTTTAATTGTACCAGGAATCTAAGAAGAAATTAAGTTTCAAAAATCTAAGTATTACACTACGTTGTGGGGCTTTCACTGTTCACTAAAACAGAAATTCATTTTAAGAATGATAAAAGTACTGTTAGTTTAACGTTGTCATGGTTAGTTGTCATAACCTCGCCGTAAGTACTGTTAGTTTAACGTTGCTATGGTTAGTTGTCACAGCCTTGCCTTATGTACTGTTAGATGAACATTATCATGGTTAGTTGTCACAACCTTGCCGTAAGTTTGTTAGTTTAACGTTGTCATGGTTAGTTGCCTCAATGGTAATGTAAGTACTGATAGTTTAACATTGTTATGGTTAGTTATTACAATCTTGCTGTAAGTTTTGTTAGTTTAACGTTGTCATGGTTAGTTGCTTCAACGGTATTGTAAGTACGGTTAGACTGTTGTTATGGTTAGTTATTACAACGGTATTGTAAATACTGTTGACTGTTGTCATAGTTAGTTATTACAACGGTATTGTAAATACGGTTGACTGTTGTCATGGTTAGTTATTACAACGGTATTGTAAATACTGTTGACTGTTGACTGTTGTCATGGTTAGTTATTACAACGGTATTGTAAGTACTGTTGACTGTTATCATGGTTAGTTATTACAACGGTATTGTAAGTACTGTTGACTGTTGTTAAGAGATATTCTACTAGTAGCTGTTCGTCACAGTTTACTTTGTTTTTATAGCTCCATTAATAGCTATATTGACAATTTTAAATTTTACAGACATTAAGTCCTGTTAATAAGTACCCCCAAAGGCTCAGCGGTAAGCGTGAGGAGTTTTAGCACCAAAATTCGGGCTCGATCCCTGCTGTGAGCATAATACAGATGTTCAATTTTGCATCTTTGGGCTGAAGAATTAATATTAAGGTAGTCTAATAGGAGAATAAGTAACAAAATCTGTGAGAATGCATAAGATTTATAATAATCAAAGCTATACAGTTAAATGTAGGCATAATGACAAACTCTTATCATCTATAAAATGCGGTGATGAAGTCGTGAGCCAGATCAGATATAAAATTAATCACGTTTTTTGAAAATAGAAAAAAAAATCGAGATTTGATAGGTATCGAACCTAGGATTTTTCTTGCCGGCAGGATGCTATTCAGTCCTTAAACATATATATATATATATATATATATTTGGAATTCTCTGTGTAGGCAGTCTGTTTTTTCCACTCTATATGTAAAATCCAAAGTGCGAACAGTTTCTGCAATAATCTGTTTTGAAATATTATAAACTTTTCCCCTGATATTCTTCATAATTATGATTGTATGTTATATTTCCATTTAAGCTTCAAGCTCCCATTTCCACTTTTCAGTTACTACCCAATCATTATGAATACTTTCTCCCTTCTCACGTAAGAAGTGGAGAGACTAAACCATGTAGATGTTATTGTTAGAAGAACGTTTCTGAAACATTTAGTCAATACTTAGATAGATACCTGTGTTGCAGCGTTCCACTGAAGATTAAGGCTATATTTGGCCCAAGATGAAGCGTCTGCAACCACTTGCGCGTTAAATACATAAGAGTACGCCGGTATCTGAACATTCAGGTTCAGATTATTGTTGGAAACGTCAGAAGCAGTATCAGGTCCCTTGCGGTATTCAATCTGTACACACATGTTGTTATGGGAAACCACTTTCTTGCTAAACACTAGTGTTGTTGACGTTCCTCCACTAAGTACTGCTTCCTTGTAGACTCCTACACATAGTGTTAATGAATGAAAGTTCATTACACATCTAAACACCACTATATAACTTAAAAGATGTAGACCAAATGTGATAACTTAGGGAGTTATGATAAGTACAATGCTGTTAATATTTACAAACATCAAGACAGTGCAGGAAATTAACATCCAATTATGAAATACAGATATTAGAGTAAACTAAAGATTTTATCCAAACCTTTTTTATTTTATTAACATGACATCAAACATCAGGAGGGGAAGCTAGTTAGGTTGGTACAAACATTTGATTAACATCAGAATTATCTTTCAGAGTAGGTTTAGGTTTTGTTTTGTGAATCTTCTTTAGACAAAAAAACAAAACAAAAAAAAAACGACATTTTTCTCTTATTCCTTTGAAGACGTTTCGGTCTATATGTCGAAAAATGCCTCAACATCGAGACTGAAACGCCAGGATTGTAATATATTCAATTATCGAGGTAATGTACTTTCTTGTAAACAGTCACCTGGATAATCTAGTTACTTGTAAACAGTCACCTGAATAATCTAGTTACTTGTAAACAGTCACCTGAATAATCTAGTTACTTGTAAACAGTCACCTGGATAATCTAGTTACTTGTAAACAGTCACCTGAATAATCTAGTTACTTGTAAACAGTCACCTGAATAATCTAGTTACTTGTAAACAGTCACCTGGATAATCTAGCTACTTGTAAACAGTCACCTGGATAATCTAGTTACTTGTAAATAGTCATCTGGAGAATGTAGTTTCTTGTAAACAGTCACCTGGATAATCTAGTTACTTGTAAATAGTCATCTGGAGAATGTAGTTTCTTGTAAACAGTCACCTGGATAATCTATCTACTTGTAAACAGTCAACTGGATAATCTATCTACTTATAAATAGTCACCTGGATAATCTATCTACTTATAAATAGTCACTAGGATAATCTATATATTTATAAATAGTCACCTGGATAATCTATCTACTTATAAATAGTCGTCTAGAGAATGTAGTTTCTTGTAAACAGTCACCTGGATAATCAAGTTAGTTGTAAACAGTCACCTGGATAATATAGTTACTTGTAAACAGTCACCTGGATAATCTAGTTACTTGTAAACAGTCACCTGGATAATCTAGTTACTTGTAAACAGTCACCTGAATAATCTAGTTAGTTGTAAACAGTCACCTGGATAATATAGTTACTTGTAAACAGTCACCTTGATAATCTAGTTACTTGTAAACAGTCACCTGAATAATCTAGTTACTTGTAAACAGTCATCTGGATAATCTAGCTACTTGTAAACAGTCACCTGGATAATCTAGTTACTTGTAAATCGTCATCTGGAGAATGTAGTTTCTTGTAAACAGTCAACTGGATAATCTATCTACTTATAAATAGTCACCTGGATAATCTATATATTTATAAATAGTCACTTGGATAATCTATCTACTTATAAATAGTCATCTAGAGAATGTAGTTTCTTGTAAACAGTCACCTGGATAATCTAGTTTCTTGTAAACAGTCACCTGGATAATCTAGCTACTTGTAAACAGTCACCTGGATAATCTAGTTACTTGTAAACAGTTACCTGGATAATCTAGCTACTTGTAAACAGTTACCTGGATAATCTAGCTACTTGTAAACAGTCACCTGGAGAATGTAGTTT
>NW_013666825.1:309849-311626 GCF_000517525.1 Limulus polyphemus
GTCACCTGGATAATCTAGTTAGTTGTAAACAGTCACCTGGATAATATAGTTACTTGTAAACAGTCACCTGGATAATCTAGTTAGTTGTAAACAGTCACCTGGATAATATAGTTACTTGTAAACAGTCACCTGGATAATCTAGTTACTTGTAAACAGTCACCTGAATAATCTAGTTACTTGTAAACAGTCATCTGGATAATCTAGTTACTTGTAAACAGTCAACTGGATAATCTATCTACTTATAAATAGTCACCTGGATAATCTATATACTTATAAATAGTCACCTGGATAATCTATATATTTATAAATAGTCACCTGGATAATCTATCTACTTATAAAAAGTCATCTAGAGAATGTAGTTTCTTGTAAAGAGTCAACTGGATAATCAAGTTACTTGTAAATAGTCATTTGGAGAATGTAGTTTCTTGTAAACAGTCAACTGGATAATGTAGTTACTTGTAAACAGCCACCTTAGTAATCTAGTTACTTGTAAACAGTCACCTGAATAATCTAGATACTTATAAATAGTCACCTGGAGAATGTCGTTTCTTGTAAACAGTCACCTGGAGAATGTAGTTTCTTGTAAACAGTCACCTGGATAATCTAGCTACTTGTAAACAGTCACTTGGATAATCTGTCAACTTATAAATAGTCATCTGGAGAATGTAGTTTCTTGTAAACAGTCACTGTAAACATTTGATTAACAATAAACTTCTAGAACATTTCAAGTTAAGTAATTTTTTTTTCAAATGTGTTCTCTTTGCTATGTCTTTCTTTTTGTTATTTTGTGTTACTATCCAATTTTTTAACTACATACTATATATCATTATAATGTTTATCAAACAACCTAGACTGTTTTAATTGTGTTTCTGATTTTCATATTTCAGTACCTAAATTTGAATTTTGGTATACTGCTTAGAATGTTGAAAACCTGCAATATTTACTTTGAACAGAAGTGAGTTTCTCCCTTTGAAGTCTTTCTAAATATTATAACTCTAATACCGTTTTAAAACATTTATAATACAACTCTTCTGTTCTTCTAAAAAAAATTTAAGGTCATTTTATCTCATTTGACATAACATAATGTTTAGGAACAACAAGGGATCCATTGGTCCATCAAGGCTATCCCATCCTCCAAACTAAAATAAAACTATTAAATATTAAAAAAACACCTCAAAACCAGCCTTTATCATTTATATACTTATCAAGCTTTCTTTTAAAAAATTACCTAAATTTACTGCCTTCACAATATCTGAAGACAATCCATACCAGAAGCCAATCATCCTGTTAGAAAAATAAACAGATTGATTTATGTTCGGAATTACGAACAAGGACACTCTTACTAATATACTAAATAAACAGATTGATTTATGTTCGGAACATAACAAGGACACTCTTAATTATAAACTAGACACTAAAAATGACTCAACCGTCACAATCAATAAACACTTGACATTTACTAACTACTAGTAAATCCTGTGTAAGACAATGACACCCAATCACATGAAGTTAGTTTTTCCTTACGTCCTTAATCTCTGCATAATTTATCTCCTGATTATATCTAGATTATTTTGTAACTTAAGCCAAAAACACTAGAATATTTGGTGAGTGAATCCTGATTTTGGTTATTCTGATAGCATTAATTAATGACTTAGATACTTTGGGTATCAGTGTACCGATTAGGAACGTAGATAACAACTCAGGAGACATAATCTCTCAAGGTCTATTAGGCCGTCAAGAAATTAATGTCGCTTTTTTTTTTTAGATGAAAATTCCC
>NW_013666825.1:311636-317460 GCF_000517525.1 Limulus polyphemus
AGTTAGTGTGTGACATAATGTGTTAGCGTGTAATATGATAATTTGTGTGTGACATAATGTGTTAGCGTGTAATATGATAATTTGTGTGTGACATAATGTATTAGCGTGTAATATAATAATTAGTGTGTGACATAATATGTTAGCGTGTAACATAATGGTTAGTGTGACATAATGTGTTAGCGTGCCCGGACTGTTTATCCGATCGTTCATCGTTCATATCCCGTTATTGTTAAATAGCGTTTTGCACTTCGGGGTCGTGGGTGCGATATAAGAGGGAAAGACAATTTCCACTATTCGGTTTGGCAAGCAAGTAAACAAGAGAGTTGTAAATGGAGTATACTTGGAAATACTACATATTTACTGAATATACACACATCTATTAGGCCGTCAAGAAATTAATGTCGCTTTTTTTTTTTTAGATGAAATTCCCGAACAACTTATATATCAAAATAAAACATTCATTAAATGAAATAGTCTCCATTCTTATCGATGATGCTTTTCCATCTTCTAATCAGGTTGTTAATGCTCTGATTAAGGAAATCACTTGGCTTTGAAGCAAAAAACATGTCGATGTCCTCTTTAACGTATTGTTTCATGAGAGACATGCAATTTCAGGGCCATTTCACGAGTGTGTTGCTTTGGGTTAGACTCAACAAGCGTCTTCAGAGCACCAATTTCAACATGTCGGCTCTTGCCATCACAGTTTTTAAGGCTAAAGTCACCTGAACGAAATTTGCTGAACTATCGTTGACACTTACGAACGTTCAGAACATTTCCATAAACTTCTTTGATATTCTTTGTGGCTATAGAGGCGTTATTTCCTCTCTCGTATTCAAACAGCATTACATGCCGAATGTGTGTTTCGTCGTGTGGCATCACTATAAGGGATTAGAGTATACTAAACTTTACACATTATATAGGCTACGTTAACGGGACGTTTAGGCGGTTCGTTTAACTATTATACGTGATGCACGTTTTTTTTGGGGGGGGGGTTAATGAAAGTGTTCCAAAACGCGACATTAATTTCTTGACAAGCTAATATTTTATTATCATGCATATCTTAAATCTTTCTATGCTTTCCTGTTTTCTGAAGAGCAACAGGCTACAGAAAGTGAATCACACGTTACTAATTTTCTTTCACGTTTAATGTTAAATCTAATCAACTTTCGGCCTTACTTTAACTCGTATTTAAACTCCTTTTCTCTATTTAAGTTTATGAAGAGACAGTTAAAGATAACTTTTACTTGCCAGAAATTAGGGGGACCGTACTCCAAGGCACCCCTGTCACTGTTGCTTTACAGTCAGTGTTTTCCTCACGAAAATCGCAGAACATCAAGGTTGGATCTGGGGTTTCCATACTTGGTCCTTTTCCGTCTGCAGACTCTTTAAGTAAATGTTAAGAACTGACACTTAAAAAAAACCCTTTTAACTTTAATAATTACGCATTGTAAAAGATGAAATATGCGTTAATTATGAACATATTTATTATTTGATGTTGATGAAATGTTATATGAAATTTTTTGAGAGGTTCTGCCCTGAAAAATCACAGTTTTAGTGTTTACCTGGAGATATTGATAAATTCCGGTCGGCATTTAGTACTTGCATGATGATGTCAAAGAAATTCTGGTGTCACGTTACAGTATATTTCTCAATGGCTCGGCAGTAAGTCCCTCGGCTTATAACGCTAAAAATCGGGTTTCCATAGCCACAGGTACATATAGCTCACAGTGTAGATCTTCTCTTTAGAACAAACAAACTTACAGGATAACAGTAGAAAATTATTTTAAGTGATTATGCCGAGGGAATGTGAGTTAAGCGATGTATTTGTTCTTTACGGTTCAGTTTGTGTAGTTTAGATGATGATATCAGTATTTGTTAGTGTATTTTATTTAGCACACAGATACACAATGACGGAGCTGTGTTCTATCCACCGCGAGGAATCGAACCCAGAATTGCAGTGCCGTAAGTCCGAAAAGTTACCACAGACATACCGGGAGATAGTGAAATCAGTAATGCATGTTTGACACATTTTAACTGGGTGAACTTTTGAGCAATCTGATTATATATATATGTAGTAGAAGATGATATGAAAAAACTGAGGGAAAACTTGAGTTTTCTGATGAGTTAAATTTTACAACTAAAAACATTTGTAACTTTTTTTTTCTCTAAGAAGTTGAGTATTAATTTGGTGTTATTTAAACTTTGGAGCAGTTAATTATCAGTATTTAGCTAGATGACATTTGACTGAACATATTTATAGGTTTTATTACTGCAGGGTGGGCTAAGCCTAAGATAAGTATAACTGTTTGTTGAATATATTTGGTATCTTTGTCTGTTTAACTGTTTGTTTAAGATTTTTGGTATGTTTATTTAACCGTTTACTTAATAAATTTGGTATCTTTGTCTGTTTAACTGTTTGTCTAATATATTTGGTATCTTTGTCCGTTTAACTGTGTGTTTAAGAAATTTGGCTGTCTGTTTAACTGTGTGTTTAAGAAATTTGGCATCTTTGTCTGTTTAGCTGTTGGTTTAAGATTTTCGGTATATTTGTTTAACTGTTTGTTTAACAAATTTGGTATCTTTGTCTGTTTAACTGTTTATTTAAAATTTTTGATATCTTTATCTGTTTAACTCTTTGTTTAAAAAAATCTGGAATCTTTGTATGTTTAATTGTTTGTTGAATATATTTGGTATCTTTGTCTGTTTAACTGTTTGTTTAAGAAATTTCGCATCTTTGTCTGTTTAACTGTTTGTTTAAGATTTTTGGTATATTTATTTAACTGTTTGTTTAATAAATTTGGTATCTTTGTCTGTTTAACTGTTTGTTTAAAATTTTTGGTATCTTTATCTGTTTAACTCCTTGTTTAAAAGAATCTGGTATCTTTGTATGTTTAAGAAATTTGGTATATTTGTCTGTTTGTTTGAGTAATTTGGTATATTTGTCCGTTTAACTGTTGGTTTAACAAATTTGACATCTTTGTCTGTTTAACTGTTTGCTTAAGATATTTGGCATCTTTCTCTGTTTAACTGTTTGTTAAAAAAAGCTGGTGTTTTTGTATGTTTAACTGTTGGTTTAACAAATTTGACATATTTGTCTGTTTAACTGTTTGTTTAAGATATTTGGTATCTTTCTCTGTTTAACTGTTTGTTTAAAAAAATCTGGTGTCTTTGTATGTTTAATTGTTTGTTGAATATATATGGTATATTTGTATGTTTAACTGTTTTTTTAAGATTTTTAGTATATTTGTCTGTTTAAGATTTTTGGTATATTTGTCTGTTTAACTGTTTGTTTAAAAGAAGTATTAGGCTAAGGAAGGATAATTTATTTACCTTTAGAGTTGATAGGTTGCTTGTGGTTATTAAGTACAAACTATACAATGGGTTATCTGTGCTCTGCTCACTATGGGTATCAAAACCCGATTTTTAACACCGTAAACTTGCTGAATTACCTGCCACTGAGCCACTGGAAGGTAACTTAAATGTTCAAATTATTTATCCAACTATTATTTCTTGGTTTGTTTTAGAGTAAAGCCATATTAGATTATGCTGTGTCAACCGCGGCGAATCGAATCCCGGATTCTACCTTTGTAAGTCCATAGATGTATCGTTGTCCCATTATTTAGTAGCTGCTTTTCTTTAGTTAATTATTTAGATATAGTAATAAGTTAAAGGTAACAAAATGTGTACATCTGTAGTAATTAATACTATTGATGAAAGTGAACAGTATCAGTAACAATGAATATTACCAGTTCTAATTAATACTATTAATAATTGTGAATAGTATCAGTAACAATGAATATTATCAGTTCTAATTAATACTATTGATAAAAGTGAACAGTATCAGTAACAATGAATATTATCAGTTCTAATTAATACTATTAATAATTGTGAATAGTATCAGTAACAATGAATACTATCAGTTGTAATTAACACTATTAATAATAGTGAATAGTATCAGTAACAATGAATATTATCACTTCTAATTAATATGTACTATTAATGATAGTGAACAGTATTAGTAACAATGAATAGTATCGATAATAGTAAATAGTATCAGAAATAATGAATAGCGTAGATAATAATAAATAGATTCAACAGTAGCGAACAAAGTGTTACCTATAAAGAATATAGTGCTGAAAAATATAATAGGTGTAACAGTAATGATTTGTGACAAGTATAATTAATCACTATCATACTTCGCCAGCGTTCACACCATAACAACTGTTGTTGTAATAAATGGCCTATATAAAGAGTGTTCCATAAAGAATGTAGGCCTAACATAATGTCTTATGACAAGTATACTTAGTTACAGCCACGTTTCGCCAGCTTACAAAAAAGCATTCACATAATAACGAAAACTACTGGTAATAGTGAATTGTATCGGTAATATTGAGTAGTTTCAGTAATAGTGTTTTTTTCATTATTATTCTGTATTTCGATACTTGTATTTCACTTTAACGTGGCAGTTATAGACTACAGGGAAGGCAGCTAGTCAACTCCGCCCACCGCCAACTTTTGGGCTACTCGTTTATCAACGAATAGTGGGATTGACCGTTGGATTTTAATGCCTTCACGGCTGAAAGCATGTTCGACCCCGCGATCCTCAGATTGCGAGTCGAGCGACTTAACCACGAGGCCATCCCAGACCCGGTAATAGCGGATAGTATCGTTAATAATAACTAGCACCAGTAACAGGTTAGATAGTAAGTGGTATGAGAACAATCTAAATTAATTCATTAAAGACTGTTTAAACTAATCTTCCACAGTGTTGGGGGGGGGGATAAATTAATTGATAGGATAGCTATAGCGATAAGAGGTTGAGGGGCATGAGATATAGAGCATAAAAAGTTAAATAATAGTTTGAAACATAAGTTATCAGGTTTAAAGATGAACACAGTAGATACACTAACGAGTTTAGTTGGTATTATTCTAATGTTAGGAACAAAATGGATGATTTCAGATCTTTAGTTAAATGTATAATGGCAATTATTGAAAGATGGTTGGATATAAAGAACGTTCGTAATAGGAATTAGTTTGAAATTCTTGCTTATTGGTTATTTAAGTTACAAGACTTTTCAAAAAAGGGTTGGGGTGGCTCTTTATACGAGTTATTCCCTCTAGCACATTGGGAATAAAGAAATGAAAACAGCAGTGAAAATGTGGAATATGTGTTGGTTGAAATCAGGGATTTTAACTGTTAGTTGTTATGCCACCTCATAAAACAGGGACATTTTAACTGGTAATTGTTTAGGCCACCTCATAAAATGGGGATGTTTTAACTGTTAGTTGTTATGCCACCTCATAAAACAGGGACATTTTAACTGTTAGTTGTTATGCCACCTCATAAAACAGGGACATTTTAACTGGTAATTGTTTAGGCTACCTCATAAAATGGGGATGTTTTAACAGTTAGTTGTTATGCCACCTCATAAAACAGGGACATTTTAACTGGTAATTGTTTAGGCTACCTCATAAAATGGGGATGTTTTAACAGTTAGTTGTCATGCCACCTCATAAAACGCGGACATTTTAACTGGTAACTTGTTCAAATAATCAGAGATTTCAACTGGTAATTGTTCAGACCACTTGATCAATCAATGAGAAAGTGTAGAATGAAATCAGGGTTATTACTAATAAAGATGCTGATATAATAATTACGGGACATTTTAACTTCAGACACATTGATTGGGATCGTATGGAGTCAAACAATGAGAGGTTTCTTGACTTTAGACACATTGATTGGGATTGTATGGAGTCAAACAATGAGAGGTTTCTTGACTTTAGACACATTGATTGGGATTGTATGGAGTCAAACAATGAGAGA
>NW_013666825.1:317888-321191 GCF_000517525.1 Limulus polyphemus
TTAACTTCAGACACATTGATTGGGATTGTATGGAGTCAAACAATGAGAGGTTTCTTGACTTTAGACACATTGATTGGGATTGTATGGAGTCAAACAATGAGAGGTTTCTTGAAAAGATTAATGATGGTTTTGTACATCAAATGGTCAGAGAACCAACCAGAAGGGATGAAATGTTAGATTTAATGTTAACCACTAACAAGAATATGGTTACAAGAGTTGAAGTGGGGGAAAATTCGAAGAAGAATGCCCATTTCATAATCACGTTTGACGTTTTTCTACATCTTGAGATTAAATTTTAATTCATAATGCTTGAGGTCGTGAAGGCCCGGCATGGCCAGGTGTTTAGGGCGCTCGACTCTCAATCTGCGGGTTGCGGGTTCGAATCCCCGTCACACCAAACATGCTCGCCCTTTCAGCCGTGGGGGCGTTACAATGTGACGGTCCATCCCACTATTCGTTGGTAAAAGAGTAGCCCAAGTCTTACACTGCTAAATTAGGGACGGCTAGCGCAGATAGCCCTCGTGTAGCTTTGCGCGAAATTCAAAACAAACTGAGGCCGTGAAACAATATTTATCAATAGTGAATAGCGATAGTGAGTTAAATGGTGATATGAGACAGAACTATAAAATTTGAATAATATATTGCTTTTAACTCAAATCAAGTATGTTTCTAAAAAGAGAAAAATATAACAGGTAAGATCAAACGTGATTGTTTTGCTCAAGACATTCGGAGAAAATCAGTGATAACAGGGAAGATCAAACGCGATTGTTTTACTAAAGACACTCGGAGAAAATCAGGGATAAATGTTACAAGTTTAAATTGACAGAAAACTTGGAAGAGTTCAAGAATTATAGGACAGCTAAGAACTTGGAAAAAAGGGATTACGAAATACAAATGGTTAAAATTAACCACATGGATTGTTTAAGTACGTTAAAAGTAATCAACATATTAAAACGGCATTGGGCTCTTAAAGGATGCTCGTTGAATATCATGACATGACTGAGTTTTTACATGTTATTTTTCATTTTTAGAAAATAGAATATTACTATGATGTCAGATTAAACATCTAATAGGAAACATTAACCACTTAGATATTAATTGCATGGTGATAAGTAAAACTATTGAGAGGTTAAACATATATAAAGCACCAGGACCACACAATGTGTTCCTCACGTCTTTAAAGGAAATCAAGGATTCAGTGTGAGGGCTCTCTATTTCTTTGTGGTTGACCAATAGACAGCCGACAGGTATCTAAGGATTGGAAATTTGGTAATGTTACTCCAATTTTATAAGGAATGATAACAGTTGTCCTGGAAATAATACATAATTTAATCTTACTTCTCTAGGGGAGAAATTCTAGAGATTCTGATAAAGATCATGAAAATAAATATATCATTAAATTAAATTGAATAATTCACACACACACACACACAAATCTTCCCTTATTAATCTGTTAACTTTTATCAAAGACGTTATGTGTTTTGGAAGATGGAAAGGGTGTGAATTTAGTATTCTTAGATTTTCCAAAAGCTTTTGATAAGTTGCAAAGAAGATAAAAAAAAGCAGAGACTCAAGCATTGAGCAGTGAGGCACTCCACTAATAACAAGGGTCCAATATGAGCAGACTTCATCCAACCATCATACTATCCAAACTATTAATTTTACTCCAACCTCCAACGTTTCGGTTTTCTTATTTACATTGATGATGTTGCTAGTGGCATAATTAGTTTATTAGTAAAGTTTGCTGGTGTCAGCTCTTGGATATTTCTACCTGTATTGATGATGATGAGGTACTACAGAATGGCTTGGATCAACTGGTAATTTTCAAGGTGACTGAAGGAAATGATCTATACAAGGTAGTTGCTAAATCACTCAAGCCATCGAAGGAATGCTTTATCGGTAGTATTAAAACTGATAGGTTTTAATAGGTGTATGTTATGAACATCCTGATTACAAGCCAGAAGAGGTAATTATATTTCTAAAAATCACAAATTAGGCCTCACTTGGAATACTGTACAACAGTTTCGGTCTCCTTATTTAAGAAAATGATACTGACTTATTGGTAAGAGTTCATCAGAGTGCTAACAGACTGATTTCGATTAAGAAAGGGTTATTATCTCATGGGGATAGCCTAATATATCTGAATTTGATTTTATATTGAGAAAAGTAGGTTTAAGAGGTGATCTGATAGAAGTTTAGAAAATTATCTGGGGATCTATGGAAAAAGGACTCTGATTTCTATGTGCTGTATTCTGAGGACAATAACATGCGAAGATACAAGCTTAAGTTTGGAAATGACAGACTTGAAAAGCTCCAGTTAAGACAAATATTTTTAACAGAGTGATTGCCTTACGGAATGAATTTCTGTCAGCGTTAGTAGAGGGCAGCACCTTACAACAATCGATAATTTTCTGAAGCCTAAAGGGTGAGTTTAAGTTTTGCTTTTCTCAAGGGTGTGTGCGTGTGGAAAACTTTGATGGACCACACAATATCTCGCTTTTCGTAGGTTGTGTTATGTTATTATGATTTTGCAGAAACACAGTTAAAAAGGATATCATTAAGTTTAATGTTTATTCCTTTGCTCCCCTGTGGCTCAGTAGTAAAAACCTGGTTTCAATACCTCTGGTGGGGACATTGTTTAGTTAGCGCTTAACAACAAACAAAGAAAATTCATTCTGTTGAATTAAACTTTTTCTTCTGTCAGTCTTTTCATAAGCGTATGTTATCTAATTATCCTAATTACTGAGTGTATACAAAATAAGCTACTGACTCTACTTACAGAACACAAAGTATTGGTAAATAAATTGGTAAAGAAGTCAACAGTCTAATCTATTGTTATTCTAATGTTTAACTGTATAATTATCTAAACTTGGAGAAAAACATCTACTATAACCTTGATGCAAATTGTGCTCAAAACAACTTGTAGAAATGGATAGACAAAAACTGTGTAATATTAACATGAGATGAACACTGATACAGTGAAACTGATATTTTACAACAGCATGCGTTTTATTTATAGAGGGAGCTGCGTGTATACACGATAGAACTGTTTGGTTTATATTGCACTGAGGAAGCTCTGTCACATGTTAAGGTACAACACAACTGCTAAACAGCAGACTATTTACGTGTTCTGCCATCTAGTGGTAGAACATTAAGGTACCTCATAATTGATTAACAAAAAAAGTTTGAGACGTGCTGCTACCTAGTGGTACAAATTATAAACATAATGTGTATAAAACTTGAAGATAGCTTTTATATGCGGAAACATCTGTTAGCTGAGTTCTTGCACAGATCTTAAATATA
>NW_013666825.1:321820-332766 GCF_000517525.1 Limulus polyphemus
CAAAGGAAATATCTGCTAAAGCTTTTCACCAGAAACTAATCATAGCAGAACCGTCTGTAAAATGATCTATAGGAAATAGTATAATTATTCCAGTTATCAACGCTATATTCAAGTTTTGAACAACTCAACTTTCAAGATCTACATATCTACATGTGTCGATGTTTCCGTTTATCAACATTATATTTTAAGATCTGTGCAAGAACTCAGCTAACAGATGTTTCCGCATATAATGTGTACGTTAAATACACACAAACGGATTGTAGTTAATAAATTAAACCATAATATAAAACACGGCCTTTAAACGTAAACTGTAACTCCAAGTCCTGTTCTCTCTGATATACTTACTACACAAGCCAGCGTAGTCACTCTTGACACGATTGCTTCCGCATGAAGTGTTGGGTGGACAGTTGCTACAACTGCTACCTTTCTGGTACATCTCTCCATTTAAAATGTTACCTCTGGAAAACAAGAGACGTGTAAGTAATAAAGTTCCATATGATACTTGTTTATTGTTGTTATATATCTATGATATTATGTTATGTTATTATATTTGATTCGTGCACATTGGTTTTCTATATAATTATCGATTCATTATTTTTTGTGTTCTACACAATTATCGACTTTCGCTTATTCGTGTTCTAACGTAAAACCCGAGGCCTCTCTGAAGTCAGTACTGATTAAGATTATTATTTTAAAGACTTGTAACTGTTGCATGGACTGTTAGTGAACGTGTGATGTGACCACGTGGACCGTAGTTCGTAGAGGATGAAAGAACATCTTAAACATTAATTAATATTAAATCACATTATGAGTGATTATCGGCGAATTACTCCCAGACATTTGTAATCAGCAGGACTAAACTTGGCAGACAGACTCATGGTGGTTCAAGTAAAGCTACCCTAAAACGCCAGGGGAAGGTCACCCAGGTATGTATGATGTGTGTCTAAGAGTGAAATTTCAATCTTTCTCAACCACAATCTGCCGGAATCGGACTTTGTATTAATGCCCTCCTTTACGATCCCAGTGACGCCGAGTTTGAAACAAAGTTCATAATCTGAAGCACAAGCTAGCTCAGGTACCACTGGTGGGTGTCCTAAAATGATTTTCTTGACGCGCATGAAACCCTCTCCATTGAGGTAGCCATAGAAATAATTGAGGATATGGAGGGCCGTGAACGTTGCAGCTCCAGTGTGGGAGGAGCGTGATAAGTACACTGGAGCATTGGAGCCTTGCAGCTCCAGAGTGAGAGTGTTTTATGCAATTTTCACAAATTTATGATGGAACTATGATACAATCTTGGTGTTTATCCTACGAAACAAACAGGCGTGTCATCCGTTAACTTTTAAATAAAACAGAAACATAATACACATCCGGGATGTAGAGTAGACACCTAGAAAGTAAGCTATAAAGATAGCTTGCTAGATAAAAAGTATATAGTGTAAATTTATGTAAAATAGAATATCAAGGCGATAGGATATCATATATACAGGGTTGAGGGTAGATGTCTGCAATGTAGAACATTTGAATAGATAGGCAGCGTCCAATTGGTGATTTTTTTTTAGTTATAAAATTGATAATAAGTAACAACCTTTGATAGAAGAAAAGTGTCAGCAATAAAATACAGTTGCTTGAAAACAGCTAAACATGTCCTTTTGATAACCAACCTTCTATTAAAATTTGTCTGTATTGAAAACAAAATGTCAACAACTTGTTTGTTTAGTATGCTTCTAACAAAAAAATAATAATTTGTATTCAAAGTTTGTTTGTTTTAGGCCTATGCCACATTAGGATATCTTGCTGTGTCCACCCGAGTGGGAATCTAACCCTGGATTTTAGCGTTCTAAGGCATTAAACTTACCACTGACCCACTAGGGGAGTGTCTTGAAAGATCAGGATATGATCTAAGCATATTGACCATGACATTTGAAATTGAAATTAGACTGTGAAGAACAATGTGAAGAATGTAATCTCCAACTGAGATTAGACTGTGAAGAACAATGTGGGGAATGTAATCTCCAACTGAGATTAGACTGTAAAGAACAATGTGGAGAATGTAATCTCCAACTGATATTAGACTGTGAAGAATGATGTGGAGAATATAATCTCTAACTGAGATTAGACTGTGAAGAACAATGTGAAGAATGTAATCTCCAACTGAGATTAGACTGTGAAGAATGATGTGGAGAATGGAATCTCAAACTGAGATTAGACTGTGAAGAACAATGTGGAGAATGTAATCTCCAACTGAGATTAGACTGTGAAGAACAATGTGGAGAATGTAATCTCCAACTGAGATTAGACTGTGAAGAACAATGTGGAGAATGTAATCTCTAACTGAGATTAGACTGTAAAGAACAATGTGGAGAATGTAATCTCTAACTGAGATTAAACTGTGAAGAATGATGTGGAGAATGTAATCTCCAACTGAGTTTGAAAGTAGAAATAACACTCTCACAATTCAACAGAAAATTGTGTTAAAAATCTTTGAAAGAAGAAAACATGATTAATTTCATTCATAGATAAGGATTCAGTACTAAGCGAACTCTTCAATAACGTATACAAGATATATTTTGGATGTAATGCAGATTAATGTGGTAAGGTCTTAGATCAAAAAATGACATTAAAACATATATATAACCATAAGTTTAATCATATGTTTATTAGCATTACAGTTCAGCATCGGTTCTAATGTAAAGGTTTGAATGCTTATATAATACATTCATATTTTCACCGTAATAATACTCTTTCCTCGAACTGAATAATTCAACAATTCAATTCGTTTCTATTTGATGGGAATAAATACTATTACACAACACTTACGCTGGACCGTAGTTGCACGTGTACAGTTGTTGCCACTTGAAGGGACTTTTGTTGATAGCGAAGCAAATAAAGCCACATCCTACACGCCATGTTGAAGCCCACGCGATCTGAATAACACACAAGACACAGGTATAAATACAAATACACTAAAATACTCAAACGATCAACTTTGTTTGGTACACAATTTATTTTATTAAATATGTAGCATTACGTAGAGGTTTCTCTGCGCCTATTGTTGATACAGCCGTGAGAAAATTTAACCAAATCACAAACTAAAATCAACATTTGATAAAAATAGATAAAAAGGAAATATTTTTATGTCCCAAGTTTCTCGTGTCAAATTTTTCGTAAATTAAAAAAACAACTAAAGACGAAATCAATTCACTGGTGAAAAAGGATGTTTTTAAAATTGAATGTGAAAGTGGTTTAACATTGATCAAACTAGAAGAAACTTGATATTTAGAATAATTAAACATAAGAGAAAAGTTAATAACAAAAGTGAAAACCTTACATCAGCTGAACATGTAAATTATACTTCTCTTGTCATCCAGAGGGGAAAACACTGTTACTCTGGCTTAACTGGATAATATGATGGCTAGAAATATTAAATAAACCTTAGAAATAATGAAACACAGTAAAACTAATTTCCCCGTAAATAAGGATGAAGAGACACAAAAATCAGAAAGTAAGTAGATGGCGAGATCTTTTGTTAAGTATATAAACAAGTAGTGATAAGATCATGACAAGATCCCGAGGTTCATGTGAATGGACGTCGAAACAAGTAGAGTGTTTTTAACGACCACTGATCGCTCTTAAAATAAAAATCTTAACTATGTACCAGAAAACGTTGATCGTTTGAGTACTGTAATATAGGTTAATATTTACATAAATCCCATGAACTTTAACCTTTTAATATATGTATAAATAAGTAAATAATCGAGTAAATTTGAAGTTTACTGGAGAGAAAGTGTCATCTGAAACTTGCTGCTTAACAGTGGGATTCATTCTGTGTACATAACTGATGTATTCTACACTGTATACATAACTGATGTGTTCTACACTGTGTATATAACTGATGTGTTCTACACTGTGTACATAACTGATGTGTTCTACACTGTGTACATAACTGATGTGTGCTACACTGTGTACATAACTGATGTGTTCTACACTGTGTACATAACTGATGTGTGCTACACTGTGTACATAACTGGTGTGTTCTATACTGTGTACATAACTGATGTGTTCTATACTGTGTACATAACTGATGTGTTCTACACTGTGTACATAACTGATGTGTTCTACACATTGTATATAACTGATGTATTCTACATCGTGTACATAACTGATGTGTTCTACACTGTGTATATAACTGGCATGTTCTATACTGTGTACATAACTGGCGTGTTCTGTTTCGTGTTTATCACTGTTGTGTTCTACACTATGTATAAAACCGTTTTGTTGTACACCGTGTATATAACTGGTGTGCTCTATACTATGTACATAACTGGTGTACTGTTTACTATATATAAAACTGGTGTGTTCTATACTGTGTACATCACTGGTGTGTCCTGTATTGTGTATATAACTGGTTTGTACTACAGTGTATAGGTAACTGCTGTGTTGTACACTCTGTAAATAAGTGGTGTGTTCTACAATCTGTAAATAACTGGTGTGTCCTTTACCGTGTCAATAAGTGGTGCATTCTATAATGTGTACAAACCTGGTGTGATCTATACTGTGTACATCACTGATGTGTCCTGTATTGTGTTTATAACTGGTTGGTACTACAGTGTATAGGTAACTACTGTGTTCTACACCCTGTATATAACTGGGTTGTTCTACACCGTGTAGGTAACTGGTGTGTTTTACAGTGTGTATATAAGTTGTGTGTTCTACACTGTGTACATAAATGGTGCATTCTACACTGTGAAGTTAACTGGTGTCTTCTGCACTGTGTGCATAACTGGTGCGTTCTACACTGTGTACATAGCTGCTGTGTTCTATACTTTGTATATAGTGGTGTGTTATACACTATGTACGTGACTGGTATGTCCTATACTGTGTACATAACTGGTGTTTTCTATACTGTATATGTAACTGTTGTGTTCTACTCTGTGTACAGTACTGGTGTGTTCTATAATATGTATATTGCTGATGTGTTATATTATGTGTAGGTAACTGTTGTGTTGCCCACTGTGTTCATAACTCGTGTGTTCTACACTATGCATATAACTGATGTGTTGTATATTGTGTACATAACTGGTGTTTCCTACCTGAGTACATAACTGGTGTGTTATACACTGGATACATAACATGTGTTATACTCTGTAAGTTGCTATTGTGTTGTTCACTGTGTGTGTTACTGACGTGTTCTATACTGTGTAAGTAACCAATGTGTTCTATACTGTTTACATAAGTGGTATGTTTTACACTGTATATATAACTGAGGTGTTCTATACTGTTTACATAAGTGGTATGTTTTACACTGTATATATAACTGAGGTGTTCTATACTGTTTACATAAGTGGTATGTTTTACACTGTATATATAACTGAGGTGTTCTATACTGTTTACATAAGTGGTATGTTTTACACTGTGTATATATAACTGAGGTGTTCTATGCTGTTTACATAAGTGGTATGTTTTACACTGTATATATAACTGAGGTGAATAAATCGTTTTACCTGTTTAACACACTCTTATAACTAAGAATGACGGGTTGAAAAACATGTTTTATATAAAGGCAACCAGCTGTTCATACGTGTGAACCTTTTTTATGTCCTATGATTGATTCAGTTCATTATGTATAAAATTGAGAAACTGAAACTGAGATAGGTGGCTGTACAATGTATGTGTATTCCTAACTGGTTCTTGAATCCTAAAACGTTTTAGTCATAGGTTCTGCAAGGCTGAAAGTAGCTGTTTTTGAACAACCGTATCCACAAATCACTTCTTTCTAAACCAGAGTTTTCTATATTGATCACGGGATACCTCCTTAATTTTTCTTATTTTGTAATTTTAATCCTTGTCAATGATCTTGTAACTATTTCAGTTAACTTGGTGTTCACTATCAAAGGGATGTTCAGCGATACCTGAGGGTGTGGGAGTTCATAGGGTGAACACCATCTTAATTTTTACCAAGTTCCTCCAGCACATGATTTTAAATAATGTAATGAGATTTCGTACACAAATCCTTTAGTTGTCAGAAGATTGTTTTATATTGGTTGGTTTTGTGATGTTGACTAGCTCTGAACAGCTACAATTTGGTTGGGTCTGTATACACTCCCTCTCCACTGACTATGTTTTGTGGGAAACCTATCAATTCATTGGGATCGAGCTTAAGGTTTTATTTCCTCAGCTAGTTTGAAACTTTCACAAATGTATAAAAGGTGGAAGAGTACAAAGATCCGTGGTAATTTAGCGAAAAAATATTCCATTAATTTTTTACTTTCATTACATAATCCAAATGTTAACAATGCAGTAAAGAATGTTTTTTCTCTATTTGTTTAGTCAACTTGTAATATCCACTCTTCAGCTTCAATGTTAAAAATCATTTTATCCCATCCAAGGCGTTCAAAGTACAGTTGAAACATCGGCCCTACGTGCTTTGTAAAGACACGGCAAGAGTTTGACCTTTCTAACTTTTAAAGCTTTAAACATACAGTCAGCTCCTGACAGAGGGTAGATGTTATATTTTGTGACTTCCTTCATCAGCCTATAATCTACGCAGATCTCTGTGAATCAACCTTTCTTCTTCAAAAGTGCAATGACAATACCCAAGGATTAGTACTTAGTGCAATTACTCCCTGTACTTTAGTGATTTCTTTCAGAACTTCATCTTGTTTTATAAATAGAAGTGGCCTGGACAACTAATGCCCCCAAACCATGTAATATAGCTACAAATATTTCTTATGGTCATAATCACTGGCTTTTGATGCTTTCTAACTGAGAGATATTTCATAAAGATCCTTCTATTCTGCCAGTTGGAGGAACATTGATATTATCAATACTTTAAGCAACTTAATGTTTTCTACAGTTTCATCTTTATCACACTGAGGCTGCATGAAGGCTTTATTTAGGTCTTAACTGATTAGCGATTAAAATATCATTTACCTGAGTAAAATGTCCAATTTGTTTCCCAGGATTTGTGTTAATTCGAAATGGAGAGATGTAAGACGCAGGCATATCCTTCACTTCCGAGTACCAGGAATGTATAGCCGCAGCCCAGTTAACAGGTGGGCAGGAGTTCTGACTTGTGTATGTTGTATAGAGGTTCTGCCCAACGGAAAAGTTGCCTAGATAGATATTGTACAAAAAATAGAACGTATAGGGTTAAACTCATTTCTACATATATTACCAATATAAACTCTAATTTATCTTTCTGAATTATGTAGGGTACATTGGAGTTCTTACAATATTTTACTGGTTAATTAATCGTTTATAATATGATATTTCGATCACTAAATGTGTTGAAATGTGACATTTCATCCGTTAACAACAGCCATGTGGCAGATTTTACAACCTGTATGGAATTTTGGTCTATACTTGTTACCCAATCCATTCAATTGATATTAATTACAAATTTTACAATCTGTGGGGGATTTTGATCCACGTATGTTACTCAATCCGTATAATTAACACTAGTCATGCAGTGCATATTTTACGACCTGTGTGGAATTTTGGATCATGTATGTTACTCAATCCGTATAATTAACACTAGTTATGAAGTGCATATTTTACGACCTGTGTGGGGTTTGGGGTTATGTTTACAGCTCAATCCGTATAATTAACACTAGTTATTAAGTGCATATTTTACGACCTGTGTGGGATTTGGGGCTATGTTTACAGCACAATCCGTATAATTAACACTAGTTATGAAGTACATATTTTAGGACCTGTGTGGAATTTGGGGCAATGTTTACAGCTCAATCCGTATAATTACCACTAATCATGTTATATACATTTTACAACCTTTGTGAGAATTTAGGCTACGTTTGTGTTACTTTCTGACTAGAGACAATGTAACAACTTTTCACTACACACCAACTTGACGACATGTTGCACAATCATGTCTATAAACACACTGATCGCTGTGTTTCTGAGCGATTGCTGCCAACTCTTCGTCCCACACCTGAAACAAACAAACCATAGCATCTGAAGTGATTATGTGACATAATTATATATGATTATCAGAAAAATCCTAGTATTCGTACTTGTATTTTTACTTAGAAAATATGTAAAATATAAGTAGTTTTAAACTATTGGCACAAAGTAAATGTATATTAAACAGCCAAGCGGCCAAAAATGTCATCTTTTTTTAGGTTTGTATATCGTATTTTATGTTCACATTTCCGAAAGTGTTTTTACAAGTCTGAAGATCAATTTTGCAAATGTTTTTCTCTTCGTGAACGTTAACATGAACAAAAACACCCATACCAATTACTTTAAAAAATAGACATGTATATGCTTATGTGTATATATTATCATACTAAATGATAGAGGAAAACGTAGGTTCGATATAAGTAATAATGTATTCATAGAAATACAAAATAACGGTTGATGTTTAACTTTTAATCATAGGTCTTTTTACATACATTCTTTTAGGAACGTTGTCAAATGTTAACGAAATCATTCTAAACTAATGAACGACAAGTCTTCATATTTCTTTGTAATATTGAAAAGTTTAGGATAAAGATGTGGACATTAATATTTATCTGATTTAAAACTGAAAATCGTTTAGTAAACAGTTTTGACATTGTTAATACTGTTGACATTCATATTCAGCATCTGATTTAATGCTGTGAAAGGTTTAATACATAGTTGTTGACAATATTGATATTGTTGACAATCATAATTATCTGAAGTAATGCTGTGAAAAGCTTAGAACACAGCTTTGACATTTTTGATATTGTTGACATTTTTATTTATCTGATTTAATGCAGTGAAAAGGTTAATACACAGTTTTGACATTGTTGATATTGTTGATATCTTATTTATCTGATTTAATGTTGTGAAAAGTTTAGTACACAGTTTTGACATTGATGATATTGTTAACATTCATATTTAGCATCTGATTTAATGCTGCAAAACGTTTAGTACACAGTTTTGACATTGTTGATATAGTTGATATTCATATTTGTATGAGTTAATGCTGTTAAAATATTAGTACACAGCTTTTGATATTGTATACATTCTTATAAAACATCTGCTTTATTGCTGTGAAAAGTATAATACACAGTTTTGACATTGTTGATATTGTTGACATTCATATATATAGCATCTGATTTAATGATGTGATAAGATTAGTACACAGTTGTTGACATTCATATTTAGCAACTCATTTTATACTGTGCGAAGTTTAGTACACAGCTGTTGATATTGTTGACATTTTTATTTATCTGATTTACTGCTGTGAAAAGTTTAGTACACAGTTGTTGACATTGTTGATATTGTTGACATTCATATTTAGCATCTGATTTAAAGTTGTGAAAAGATAAGTACACAGTTGTTGATATTGTTGACATTCTTATTTATCATCTGATTTAATGCTGTGAAAAGTTTAGTACACAGTTGTAGACATTGTGATATTGTTGACATTCTTATTTATTTAAGTTAATGCCTTGAAAAGTTCATTAAATCATATGCTAACTAGAAATGTCAACAATATAAACATCTGTGTATTAAACTTTTCACAGCATTAAATCAGATGCTAAATAAGAATCTCAACAATGTAAACACCATGTACAAACCTTTCGACAGTATAAAATCGGATGCTAAATATGAATGTCAACAACTGTGTACTAATTTTTTCACATCATTAAATCCGATGCTAAATGTGAATGTCAAAAATATCAACAATGTGAAAACTGTGTATTATTGTGAAAAGGTTAGTACACAGTTTTGACATTCTTGATATTGTTAACCTTGATATTTAGCATCTGATTTATGCTGTGAAAAGTATAGTACACAGTTGTTGACCTTGTTGATATTCATATTTGGCATTTGATCTAGTGCTGTTAAAAGTTTAGTGCACAGTTTTGTGATTATGAATATTGTTGACATTCTTATTTAGAATCTGATTTAATGCTGTGAAGAGTTTAGTACACAGTCTTGACATTGTTGATATTATTGATATTCATATTTAGAATATGATTTAATGCTGTGAAAAGTAGAGTAGACAGTTTTTACATTGTTGATATTGTTGACATTCTTATTTAGAATCTGACTTAATGCTGTGAAAAGTTTAGTACACAGTTGTTGATATTTATATTTAGCATCTGATTTATTGATGTGAAAAGTTTAGTACACAGTTGTTGACCTTGCTGATATTCATATTTGGCATCTGATCTAGTGCTGTTAAAAGTTTAGTGCACAGTTTTGAGATTATGAATATTTAGCATCTCATTCAATGTTGTGAAACGTTTAGCACACAGTTTCGAGTTGTTTATATTCATATTTAGCATGTGATTTAATGATGTGAAAAGTTTAGTACACAGTTTTGTGAATGTTGATATTCATATTTAGCATCTGATTTAATGCTCTGAAAAGTTTTGTACACAGTATAGACATTGTTGACATACATAACTAGCATCTGGTTTAATGTTGTGAAAAGTTTAGTACATAGTTGTTGATAGTGTTGATATTCATTTTTAAAATCTGATTTAATGATGTGAAAAGGTTAGTGCACAGTTTTGACATTGTTGATATTCATATTTAGCATCTGATTTATTGCTGTGAAAAGTTTAGTACACAGTTGTTGACATTTTTTATTATCATATTTTTCATCTGATTTAATGCTATGAAATGATTAGTACACAGGTTTGACATTGTTGATATTTATATTTGGCATCAGATTTAATGTTGTGAAAAGTTTAGTACACAGTATTGACATTGTTGAGATACATTATTATAATCTGATTTAATGCTGTAAAAGTTTAGTTCACAGTTTTGACATTGTTGAGATACATTATTATAATCTGATTTAATGCTGTAAAAGTTTAGTTCACAGATTTGACATTGTTGATATTCATATATGGCATCTGGTTTAATGCTGTGAAAATTTAGTACACAGTCGTTGAAATTGTTGATATTGATATTTAGCATTTGATTTAATGTTGTGAAAAGTT
>NW_013666825.1:333766-335621 GCF_000517525.1 Limulus polyphemus
TTCATATATGGCATCTGGTTTAATGCTAGTGAAAATTTAGTACACAGTCGTTGAAATTGTTGATATTGATATTTAGCATTTGATTTAATGTTGTGAAAAGTTTTATACACAGTTGTTGACATTGTTGATATTCATATTTAGCATCGGATTTAATACTGTGAAAAGTTTTGTACACAGTTGTTGACATTGTTGATATTCATATTTAGAATCTGATTTAATGCTGTGAAAAGTTTTGTAGACAGTTGTTGACATTTTTGACATTCATATTGAGCATCCAATTTAATGCTGTGAAGAGATTAGTACACGGTGGTTATTATTGTTGACATTCATATTTAGCAACTGATTTAATGTTGTGAAAAGTTTATTACACAGTTTTGACATTGTTTATATTCATATTTAGCATCTGACTTAATGCTCTGAAAAGGTTAGTGCACAGTTTTGACATTGTTTACATTCATATTTAGCATCTGATTTAATGCTGTGAAAAGGTTAGTGCACAGTTTTGACATTGTTGATAATCATATTTGGCATCTGACTTAATGCTATGAAATGTTTACTACACAGATTTGACATGATTTATATTCATAATTGGCATCTGATTTAATGCTGTTAAATGTTTACTACACAAATTTGACATTGGTTATATGCATAATTGGCATCTGATTTAATGGTTTGAAAAATTTTGTACACAGTTGTTGACATTGTTGATATTCATGTTTAGAATCTGATTTAATGCTGTGAAAAGTTTAGTTCACAGTTTTGACATTGTTCATATTCATATTTGGCATCTGGTTTAATGCTGTGAAAAGTTTAGTACACAGTTGTTGAAATTGTTGATATTGATATTTAGCATTTGATTTAATGCTGTGAAAAGTTTTATACACAGTTGTTGACCTTGTTGTTATTCATATTTAGCATCTGATATAATGCTGTGAAAAGTTTTGTAGACAGTTGTTGACATTCATATTGAGCATCCGATTTAATGCCGTGAAGAGATTAGTACACGGTGGTTATTATTGTTGACATTCATATTTAGCATCCGATTTAATGCTGTGAAAAGTTTAGTGCACAGTTTTGACATTGTTTAAATTCATATTTAGCATCTGATTTAATGCTGTGAAAAGATTAGTGCACAGTTTTGACATTGTTGATAATCATATTTGGCATCTGATTTATTGCTGTGAAAAGTATAGTAGACAGTTTTGACATTGTTGATATTGTTGTCATTCTTATTTAGAATCTGATTTGATGTTGTGAAAAGTTTCATACACCGATTTGACATTGTTTATATTCATAATTGGCATCTGATTTAATGATTTGAAAAGTTTTGTACACAGTTGTTGCTATTGTTGATATTCATATTTTGCATCTGATTTAATGGTGTGAAATGATTAGTACACACGTTTGACATTGTTGATATTCATATTTGGTATCAGATTTAATGTTGTGGAAAGTTTAGTACACAGTTTTTACATTGTTGATATTCATATTTAGCATCTGATTTATTGCTGTGAAAAGTTTAGTACACAGTTTGTGACATTTTTGACATTCACATTTAGTATCTCATTTAATGTTGTGAAAAGTTTAGCACACAGTTTTGAGAATTTTGATATTCATATTCAGCATCTGATTTAATGCTCTGAAAAGATTTGTACACAGTTATAGACATTGTTGACATACATAACTAGCATCTGATTTAATGTTGTGAAAAGTTTAGCACACAGTTTTGAGAATTTTGATATTCATATTCAGCATCTGATTTAATGCTCTGAAAAGATTTGTACACAGTTATAGACATTGTTGATATTCATATCTTGCATCTGATTTAATGCTCTGAAAAGATTTGTACACAGTT
>NW_013666826.1:0-20253 GCF_000517525.1 Limulus polyphemus
AGAACTTCATTCTTGTGTGATATAGTGTTTTATAAATAAGAGAATTTCATTCTTGTGTGATAATATAGTGTTACATAAATAAGAGAACTTCATTCTTCTGTGATATTATATTGTTTGATAAATAAGAGAACTTTATTCTTGTGTGATATTACAGTGTTTTATAAATAAGAGAAATTCTTTCTTTTGTGATATTATAGTGTTTTATAAATAAGAGAAATTCTTTCTTTTGTGATATTATAATGTTTTAAAAATAAGAGAACTTCATTCTTGTGTGATATTATAGTGTTTATTAAATTGGAGAACTTCCTACTTGTGTGATATTATATTGTTTCCTAAATAAGAGAACTTCATTCTTCATTGATATTATAGTGTTTCATAAATAGGAGAACTTTATTCTTGTGTGATATTACAGTGTTTTATAAATAAGAGAAATTCTTTCTTTTGTGATATTATAGTGTTTGATAAATAATATAACTTTATTCTTGTATGATATTATAGTGTTTTATAAATAAAAGAACTTCATTCTTGTGTGGTATTATATTGTTTTATAAATAAAAGAACTTCATTTTTATGTGGTATTATGTTCTTTTATAAATAACAGAACTTCATTTTTGTGTAGTATTATATTCTTTTATAAATAAGAGAACTTCATTTTTGTGTAGTATTATATTCTTTTATAAATAAGAGAACTTCATTTTTGTGTAGTATTATATTGTTTTATAAATAAGAGAACTATTCTTGTGTTTCATAAATGAGAGAACTTTTTTATTGGTGATTATGCGGAGATTTGGGAGTAAAAGAATGTCTTTATTGGGTGATATGGTATTTTCACAAATAAAAGAACTCTTTTTCTTATTATGTAGATTTATGAGTTTTTTCTTGAATAAGAATATAAGATATTATAGGCAAGTTTATCAATAAGCAAACTTTTCTTTATACAAAATTTTGGGCAGTTCTTAAACAGTCAGATAGTGTATGTAAACCTCTATTTTGTAATGCAGTATACCCAGTAGTTTATGTGAAGCATTTTAAATTTTGTGCATACTTCTTTCATTGTTTGTATACAACAATGTGTTTTTGTATATGTTTTTTTTTCAGTTTGTGAGTACTGTGTTCATATTGAGTGCCACGACTTCAGTGTTGCGAACTGTAAAGAATGTGCCACGTATCCATCTAGTAGAAATCTCGTAAGAATTGTTCTGATGTTTAGATGCTTTTAGACTAAAGTATATTTTACACTGTGAGCTCCTGCTCATGTGTGTTACTTATCGTGCTGGAGTAGTTTTTCTTTATTTCAGTCATATCTATTAAGTACAAACTGACATGATGTTATTACAATTGTTCCTCACACAACAAACTGACATGATGCTATTAACACATTGTACCTCACACCACAAACTGACATGATGCTATTAACATATGTGGCCATCTTCAGTATAATATCACTTATTCTTATAGCTAAGTATATACCAGATTGTTGAAAGTATTGAAGGGATAACCCCAGTACTACTACCGCCTTTCTTCTGAACAGTAAGAACAAAATGACATTAGAAAAAGTTCTTTTCATCAACTATGCAGTATTTTATAGATTTTTCACATTATACATGTGAAAATATGACAATACAGCAGCTACATCAGATGTGAATGAGCTGCCAAAAAGCATAAAATAAATGAAGTGATTTATAAAATAACAAATTACTGATGATTTACTAAACAATTGAAAGTTAAGAAAAGGCACCAATTTCTTTGAAACAATGAGTATTAGATATTTCCTAACATCTCCTTCATAGCATTTCTAGTGAAGTTTAATCACCATGATTCTGTGTATGATGAAAAAATGTGAGTTACAAACTGGACAATTAAATGACCACTATTCCAAAATAACATAAAAAGTTACAAAAATTACAATTAGAGCCACAAACTGACATGTGAGATACAATGTGTTAATAACATCATGTCAGTTTGTGGTGTGAGGTACAATGTGTTAATAGCATTATACACCTTTTGCAGCAGATCAAGTCTTTTAACATTTTTGTATCCATCAAAATTTGTAAATTTTATTAATGATGTATATGAATTATCTTTGGCATCTCTCTGTAACTTTCTTTAATTGACAAAATGATGCAACTATTTAAAACTCCAAACTTTGGCAGCCTTCTGTAACTCAGTTTCATCACTGGCGGGAAGGTAACTTACCAGGAAACTCCAAGTGCCACTTCTGTAAGAAAACGTGCTGGTCGGTCGAATGTCTCTCTGGCATAAGGTGTGAGTGGTGTGGTCTGACGGTGAGTCCTCAGATCATTTTATCTGTATTTTCTCGTAAGAAAATAACATGCGTTTAAGCTTCGAGCCACATGAAATCTATCAACTGTGTAATTCTTTACTGAGCCATTTTATAATTATCTACTGTTAGCAATGGAATATCTGTATTCTTTGTATAGTGTAATACTACCAAATGTGTTTGTATATCTTCTTGTAAGAATTCTTTCTCTACTTCTAATTTTATTGTAGCTGCTATTGAAAAATCACCATTTCTGCTCCAATTATATATATAAAAGATGAAAATATACTCCAAATTTTAGTTGTGCACTCTCAGGAGCAACTGCTTTACTTTCTTGTAAAATGTTGTACTGAAATTATCAGTGTTATACATAAACACAGATGTTAACAAGTTTGTGTTGACCTGTAAAGTATTAAGTTTTAAGCAGATGGGTTGGTTACAAGTACATATTTGAGGCTTAATAAGGGTTATTATTGCTTTGGTGATCAAGACTAGACTACTTATATTAGATAAGGAAAAACATTTGTTTTTTAATGTAGAAGAAAGGAAACAAAATTTGGGTAGTTCTAGTGAAATATAAAGAGTATTTAGTGGTGGAAACTGGTAAAAAAAACATAACAGCAATGATGCAACTTAGATACATTGTACTGAAAAGACCTTAGATCTTATTATTTTGATAGAATGTGTATAAGTATTATGTATGAAGTTAAAATAATAAATAACACACAACACTAATATGGGTACACAGTTGGAAATCTTTTTAATGAAGGCCAGTATACGCTTCCAAAAAGTTGACTCTATATGTTTCAACATTATAACATCATCATCGTCTGCATTATTTATTATAAAGTCTCTACTGTAATAAAATCAACTAAAAGGTAAATAATCTTGTAATTAACTGTCAAAGGAGCAAGTTAAGTCCAGTATTACCATTAGTACTTTTGTAAAACATAAGACCAGTATTAGCATTAGTACTTTTGTAAAACCTAAGACCAGTATTAGTATTAGTACTTTTGTAAAACCTAAGACCAGTATTAGCATTAGTACTTTTGTAAAACCTAAGACTAGTATTAGCATTAGTACTTTTGTAAAACCTAAGACCAGTATTAGCATTAGTACTTTTGTAAAACCTAAGACTAGTATTAGCATTAGTACTTTTGTAAAACCTAAGACCAGTATTAGCATTAGTACTTTTGTAAAACGTAAGACCAGTATTAGCATTAGTACTTTTGTAAAACCTAAGATTGTATGTACATTTAGAATGTGACTTTTTCTGTCAGGCCCATGCCACTTGTTACAAGAACCTTCCAGTTGAGTGTAACTTTGGATGCTTGGCTAGCATCATGCTTCCACCGAGTTGTGTTAGCATTCCACGCACATATGTACCTCTGGAGACTATAATGGGGGTTCAAACCAAAAGGAGAGAGACCATGTCTCGTAAGCCTTTCTAGTTCTCTCATTTCATATCTAAACTCTTATGATTGCCTGTACTAAGGTTTGGTTTGCTATTTTACCTTCAGGAGGTATTGAAGATGCTGTATGATCATGTAATTTGAACCTGTTATAGAACTGTTAGTTTCATATCCTTTAAACCACATGGTTTCATATTTAAAGTGTCAAAAGTTTTCATTTATGCTCACCAAGGGAGTCAAATATTTTAAAGCAATATTTTATTTTGCAATATTTTTGAACTTACAGCATCCAGGTCTTGATCATATTTTATACAAAATGTTCAGAACTTGTTTACTTATCATTATGTTGTTAAGTGAGACTGTTCAGTATGCCTTAAGTTCTCTAATGTATAAAAAAATAATAGTTATACATTACCTCAGATATGTTGTCTGATGAAACTAAACCTAAACCTAAGCTCCCGTAAGTGTTTGAATCAAGCTTTCTGTGATAAACATTCCTACCAATGCTTTTTATTTACTGTATCTGCTCAGTACCCATCAAGATGGGAACCTTCTGTGTACGTAAATATATATAGCACCTAAATCAGTGAATGGCTGATGTTTTGGATTTCAGGAAAATGATCAACTCATGCACTTTGATCAAACCACTTTGACCACTGACTGCAAAATTAAATTATGTCTTAATGGTTTCTTCATAAAGTAAAATTCATAAAATCGACATTTTTACAGATGTGACCTGGTGAGGTTACCTTTGTATGATGAGCTATTTTCAGCCAAAAAAATGTCATTGAGTCTGAGGATTTTCATAAAAAAACATAAAAATATGAAAAAAAAAAGATTAACTGCTTATCAAATTCAAAGAAATTGATTTGTTACACAATGTTTTGTAAAGGATTTTTTGTTTGTGTTTCATCCCTAGCTGCACGAAGTATATCAGAAGAAATTTCCTCCAGCGGAGACATGAAAAACAAAGAATTTGATGATTATCCATCGCCAAAGGAAAAAGACCGAGTAGAAGGCAAGTTCTACCACATGTACAGAATTTATCAGCTTTAATATGTAACAAGTTGAGTTTCATTTAAATTATTTATTACATACTAAGCTGGCTGAGCCTAGTATAACTCTTACTGCAGTGTGAACACACACACTGTTTATTAGAATATTCAATATATCTACTTTTATTTTTTATTATTGTTTTGAGCTTATGATTATTTTGCATTGTTTGCTTACTATATGGATTTAAGACTAACTTAACATGCTTGAGCTGGCTGAACTTTATGAAATGTTACTGGGTTTACATCCAAAAAATATCATTAATAGCGAGGGTACACAACTGATGAAACAGTGCATTCTAATCAATATAAGTAGTATTGTTTGAACATTATATTAAGTTAGCTATACTCAGTACTAGGTATATATATCTTTATATCTGATTTCTGTAGGTAGCTTGCTATGATATTAATACTAATAGTTGATTTTATTTTTTTCCTGAGAAGTTGTCGCGCTGCATAAGCATTAACTCAAGAGCGAGACTGAGATTAGGACACACGACTTTCATTTAGTTTTTAGTTTATTTTATCGTTATAATGATATATAAACTGTTTGCTCATGAAGAAGTAATTTTCTTTTTTTTTTCTTTCATCAGAACTAATTAAGGTATACGATGGAAATTCGTCAATGAAAAGGTCGGCATATAGGACAATCAGTATTTCTCAAAAAGCAACGAGGGAACAAGTCATCGTATGTGTTGTTTATCAAGTGAAAGCATCTTTTTAGTAACCGAGCTGTTTTTTTAAAAGAAAACGTTTTTCCATTTCCCTTAGTTTTTGTAATTTTATTGGAACTTACAACTTAAGGTTTTGAAAACTTATTGAAAATTAGGAAGATTTTACATCAGCAGTTTTAAAACTAATTAGGCATGGAAATTTAAATGCTAAACAGCTATAATAGTGTGTTTTTGTGTTTTATTTCCAGGGAGCAGCACTAAGAGCATTCCACATCCATGATGATCCAAACAATTACTACCTGATAGATGTTTTTGGTAAGTTCAGAATCCTGGATGAAACTAAATTGTCTACATATTGTGGTTTTGATAACAGAAAATAAATAAAGATCCTATCTCTAAAATTCTCAATGTCACTTTACTTTTTTTTTGATTTAGAAGAATCAAGCTTTTTTTTTTAAATCTCTTTCTTTTATCAATATTAAAAGAAAACTGAATAGCAAGTGTGAGTGGGCAGAGAGTAAGGGAGAATAAAGGATGTCACATAATAAGAGTTAAAAGAAGATAGGCTGGAGAAAGATGCGAGAGGAATTTCAATAAAATACAGAAAATGAAAGAACAAGGAAATGATAGAGGAAATTGAAGTAAAATTAGAGGAATTATTGCAGGAAGGAAAATATATAGTATTGGTGAGAGATTAAAAAAAGAACAAGTCCAAGAATGTGATTTGGAGGAGAAAAAAGGTATGGGGTATCCATGGCAGATAAAATCACAAAATCAAGAACTAAATAGAGGAGGGAAAGTTTATGGTTCTTTATGACTGATGATGATCAATGCATAGGTGTATGCAGAAATATTTTCAAGGGGAGTGGGGGAGGAGTGTGATATTGTGAAGTGAATAAGAAATTAATATACATATGTTGAATGAATAAAGAAAGCATTATGTTTCTCATTTTCGGGGATGGGAGGGATTGAAGGATATACAGCATCAAAAGAAGATTGAAAAACAATTTCAACTATAGCAAGAATAAGGTGTGGCAGTGTGATCAAATTAGAGGCAAAATAGATAAAGTAGGAACAGAGAGAATATAAATCTTTGTAAAGAAAAATGAAATGATAAAACATATATACGGAATTATAAGGAGTTGGAAGAAAAACTTGAGGATTAAACAAAGTGGGTAGATGGTGGAAAATTGAGAGATGCTTGGATATGGTAAATAATAAAATTGAGTCTGCCTAATGTTTTTATATAGTATAAACAAAAGTATACCAAGTTATTGAAGGTCATTCAGGTGAGAGCTACCAAGTTGATTATAGGTTTGGGATAAGTTGACATATTTTTTGCTGAATAGAAATACTCAAGTGAAATCACAATTGAGGTTTTTAACAGTGTTAGAGAAGGTTTGTTTCGAATTTCGCACAAAACTACTTGAGGGCTATCTGTGCTAGCCATCCCTAATTTAGAAGTGATAGACCAGGGGGAAGGCAGCTAGTCAACACCACACTGCCAACTCTTGGGCTACTTTTTTCCAACAAATAGTGGGTTTGACTGTCAAATTATAATGCCCCCAAGGCTGAAAGGGCGAAAATGTTTGGTGGCAGGAAGTTAGAAGAAGTTTTGGATCGATAAATCTAGATAACATTTTCACAAAACATGCAGGCAATAAGACTGATTTAAGTTATGGATAACTTGGACATTACTCTGCTTAAGGCAGTGTTTATTTTTTCTAATGGATTAGTTGGCTTTCAGGTGTGGTAGAAGCTACATCAGTGAAAGAGTTTAAGAGGAGATTGAATTAGTATTTAAGAGATCAGGGTTGGATATAAAAAAAATGTTTTTTATGTAGTTTGAAATAGGGTGGTAATAGAAAAACAGGATGACTGAGATGGTTCAAATGATCTTATGTTACCTCTCAGAAATGAAATTTTAAAACTCCGATTTGTGAAAATATTAAAGTAATTAATTCTTATTCTTTGCCAAGTCTTGAAAATTCAGTTCAAAGCTTAGAAAGAATACATATACAATTCATTTGTTGCTGATACAAATGTGTAAAGTAAGCATTGTTTGATATCTTTTTTTAAGAGGAACATAGTCAAGTATCAGACAGTACAAATAACTGAATTAGACTTTTCACAGTGGTCTTAATTTTGCTTTATTCACTTTAGAAGTGGATAAGTCAAAAAATATTCTGTGTTGATATAAGGATGTAACTGTAATTTTTTTATCAGCACATTTCATTCTGATTTTTGCTTTGGCATATCTTTGATATATTTCCATCTGGCTGTAATACTGAACAAATGTTCATTATTAATCACAGCACTCTGTAAGAAGAAAAATATAACTTGTTTACAGTCGCTTATTTCATTTACTGATATATGTTATTGTGATATGAGTTATTTTTTGTGTGTTAGATCCCAATGAAAAGGAACTTGGGGACTTCCTGCCAGTGCAGAGCTTAATCCGGCGAGAAGGAAAGAGACCGGCTATGTTGTTGCGCTATCGTCCACCAGATCCAGAGAAGGGATCTATAAGGATCTATCTTGGTAACTTAGGGTATGTGTGTCACATTCTTCCATACTCTTTTTCATGGATGTTTTGTGCTTTCATGTAAAAAAAAAGGGAGGGGGAATTCTTTACATGCCACAGTAGTTTCAACATGATTTTTCAGTCTGCCTGTGTATAATATGTGTTCTTCTTTAGGTATCAAGTAACATTTAATTCTTTAAGAAAACTAATTTTATCACCCCCCCCCCCCAAAAAAAAGTTATGTTTCGTGTTTTCATGATGACTTCTTAAAATATGCATATTTTCTTGGTAGAACATTTGAATTGAGAAAAGATAATAAAGCAGTCAAGTTTTCAACTTATTTTCTTTCAAGAACATACATTTTTGTTTGAGTTACTCATCACTCACTTAAAATTTCACATATAGAGTCCCAAAGGTAGCTTAACAAGATAAATCTTGTCTTATTGCACCTTGGGGTGATAAAAGTTTCGTAATAAATTGCTATTATCAGTCTGTTATTTCTTGAATAATGTCAATACCATGCTTGTACATGCACTATTCTGCTCAAGTCAATTCTGTATTGTATTTTTATTGTTAATTGGCAGTCCATGTATAGCACAGGGATTTAAAATTCTGTCATTGGAATTTTTATCCATTTAACTTATTATTCTTGTAGGATAATTTCATGGTATATGGTTAACTGTGAAGAAAATTCTTAAAGTAAAAACAAGTTTCTTTTATTGTGAAAAAAAAACTAATTTCATCTTTCTCCAAAATATTACAGTAATATCCAATTCAATACAGGATAAAAACATACTCTTAGTGAAATAACTGTGTTTTAATCTATGGTGTTTTTTTTAAACATACTCTTGTTGAAATAATTGTGTTTTAATCTATGGTGTTTTTTTTAAACATACTCTTGTTGAAATAATTGTGTTTTAATCTATGGTGTTTTTTTTAAACATACTCTTGTTGAAATAATTGTGTTTTAATCTATGGTGTTTTTTTAAACATACTCTTAGTGAAATAACTGTGTTTTAATGTATGGTGTTTTTTTAAAACATACTCTTAGTGAAATAACTGTACTAAGAGTATGTTTTAAAAAAACACCATACATTAAAACTTCTTTCAATTAATACAATTATATAGAAAATCAATAATCTATACAACAGATTTGGTAGATCTTACAAAGATAAACTTACAGCCTCTATCAAGAGAAACTTCATTTAAACGAAACCTATTCATGTCAGTTGAATCAAGATCAAGTTTTTCTAAGGCTTGCACCATTATTTCTTCTACGCTTGAGTCAGCAGTCACAGAAACAGTAACATAAGTTTCTGTTACACTACAAAGATAAAAAAAAAATATTGTTTTTCCTTCTTGCTCTATAAGCTAGTAATAGATTAAATCATTTTTTACAGGAAATGATGATAAATGCAATGTAAAACTAGTTCATCAAGATTTTTTTTAAAAAAGATGCAAACACCATACATTAAAACACAGTTATTTCAACAAGAGTATGTTTTAAAAAAACACCATAGATTAAAACACAGTTATTTCTATACCCAGCATGATATATATGATATACCCAGCATGATATATATGATATACCCAGCATGATATATATGACATATCCAGCATGATATACATGATATACCCAGCATGATATATATGACATACCCAGCATGATATATATGACATACCCAGCATGATATATATGATATACTCAGGTAATTTCTGCAATCATGGACAACATATCGAAGGTACACAAGTTGGATCACTAATAATAATCATTTATATTTCCTAAATATTCACTATAGGAATGAACTAGTTTTTCTAAGATATATATATTTTTTTATAAAGTTAGGATTTGTGTTTGAAACCATTTTCTATATTGTTTTTGCTGTGTATTCATTTCAACATCAGCAGCTTCTGAATAATATATATAACAGATTATCAGTAAGTTATAGTGTGTCACTGGTAGAACTGTAATAATATGACTTGTAATGGGGTTATCTGCTTGGGTCTTGAATCCTGATAGCTTAATGTCAACCAAGACTTGAGGGCTTAAGCCTACATCAGGGACGGTTTCTTAACATCCTGACTTGTTATACTGGTGCTCAGCTAATGGTCATCCCACCCTGCACACTGAGCCGATGATGAATCAAACCATCTGTTTGTCTCAGTGATTGGCCACGTTGGAGTTGCCACATTACATTGTTGTGTGTGTGTATGGCATAAAAGTGCAAGGTTGTGCTTAGAGATTTAGGAAAAGCCTTATTTCAGTGGGAGGATTCTAATAGGTTAGGATTGGTTTTAGCCGTGTGCATGTTGAACCCTGGGAACATTGACCTCGCAATGCCAATATGAGCCAAACGTTCAAGGTTTAATTCCTCATCAAAAGTTCAGGCTTTAACTCCTTATTAAGGTAGATTTCCTAACATCTCAACAAAATTGTTATTTCTCTGTAGCTTTGTAATTTTTGCATCACTTATAGTTCTGTCTTTCAATCTCTGTGGCAGCTAATTCACAGATTATAACATTTTAAGTGTATGGTGAGTTAACTCACTGAACTAGGTTATAATACTATTCTATAATAGCTTATTAAAGGAAACAGAAGTTATATAATTTTCACTAAGCCACCTGAAGGGCAGAATGAAGTGAATTTGAACAGAAATATGAGAGTAAATTGAAAATGTAGTCCATAAAATGGATTGTGCAAGTTGACTCTAAATAAAGCACATTATAGTTGATAGTACAATAATATCTAATTGTTTTTTTTAGCTGTTCACGAAAGGATTATGGACAATCAGGAGTGCCCATGGGAACTTCTTAGGAATATAGCCAGGGTAAGTATGGACTTAAAATAGAATAACTATTGGTCTAGGAGTATAGACTTAAAATGGAGTAATTGTTGGTTTAGAAATATAGTCAGGATAACTTTGGACTTAGAATAACTGTTGGTCTAGTAGTATAGCAGTGTGATCTTAAAATGGAGTAACTATTGGTTTATAAATATAGTCAGGATAATTCTGGACTTAGAAATAACTGTTGGTCTAGTAGTATAGCAGTGTGGTCTTAAAATGGAGTAACTGTTGGTTTATAAATATAGTCAGGAAAATTCTGGACTTAGATCCTGACTATATTTATAAACCAACAGTTACTCCATTTTAAGACCACACTGCTATACTACTAGACCAACAGTTATTAATTCTGGACTTAGAAATAACTGTTGGTCTTATAGTATAGTAGTGTGGTCTTAAAATGGAGTAACTGTTGATATATAAATATAGTCAGGATAATTCTGGACTTAGAAATAACTGTTGGTCTAGTAGTATAGCCAGGATACGTTTGATTTAAAAGAGAAAAATTCGAGGAACTTTGCTGAGTCTGTAATGAAAACACAATAATTCTAGGTCTAGGAATTTATTCAGAGTAAGCATGGACTTTAAACATTGAATAAATCTACATTAAAGAATGTAGTTAGGATTAGATTAGATATGAATATTGAATAACCTTACATTTAGGAATTATATTTAATTAATGAGTTAATCAAAATAAATCTGATTTCAAACAGGAACTTCACATTTAATAATAAAATTAGGTGCATTTTAAATTTAAATTTTATAAATATCCATAAGCTGGGAAATACAGTTAGGATTAGGTGTAATTTCAGATATAAATACTACACGTAGAAATTTAACTTAAGATAAACCAGGGATACTTGGTTATGTTGGAAGCTCAGCTTGTTTATGTTTCATCTCTCATAGCTAAAAGTGTTGTGAAATGCTCTCGTATATATTCTTATTTGTCTTCCAGGAATCTATCAGAGAGATGAGCTTGACAAGGTTTTACCTTCAGCAGAAAGATGAATCTTCTAACACCACAGTAGCACTGTTTATTGGAAACCTCCCTCCCAATCTTTCGCAAAGACAATATGAAAAGATTCTCATTAATATGTTGGGCAAACGTGGGTACCACTACTTCTATTTCTACCGTTATGTTAGTTGTCATTTAGTAACAAAGTGTATCAAAGATAACGTAATCATATTTTAGTATGTTTATTCTTGTGTAAAGATCTTGTAGAGAAGATGTTTGATGTAGATGAAATGATACGAAGTACAACATGAGGTACCATCTTCTTTACCCACCTCTTTAATGTTGATGATAATTCAAATGTCTGATGGCTATTATGCTGAACATAGTTAATACTTTTACTCAGTACATTTAATAGAGAGTTGGTTAAATTAACAAACAATTTGAAATTTTAGTTTCTAAACATATAAATATCAAATGAAATAATGCCATGATTGTGAAAACTGCCATGTTGTGATGGTGATAACTGTCTTTGAGTTTGCCATCATATTCTTATCAAGTAAGTTTTGAAATTTCACTTACTGAAACACGATGATAAATTATTGAGTACATAATTTTTCATCAGAATGTCAGCTATTGAAACACGATGTTGACTGTTATCTTCACTAAAAGATGATGTTAACTGTTGTTGAGAACATTAAATCTCAGGAACAAAAATGACTGTAACTGTTACTGAATATGTCATCCTTCACTGAAATGACGTCAGACTACCAAAACATGACTATAATTTATTGAGTATGTCATTCTTTAAAATACCAGCTACTGAAAGATGATGATAAGTGTTATTGAGAAAAGTCGGTATTCTCTAGTATATTAGCTACTAAATCATGATCATGTTCACAGCAGGTTATCATGATGTAGTAGCTAACATCCAAAAGAAGAATGGCATGTTCACAGCAGGTTATCATGATTTAGTAGCTAACATACTAGAGAAGAATGGCATGTTCACTGCAGGTTGTAGCTAACATACTAGAGAAGAATGGTAAATCATGATAACCTGCTGTGAACATGCCATTCTTCTCTAGTATGTTAGCTACTACATCATGATAACCTGCTGTGAACATGCTATTCTTCACTAGTATGTTAGCTACTAAATCATGATAACCTGCTGTGAACATGCCATTCTTCTTTAGGATGTTAGCTACTACATCATGATAACCTGCAGTGAACATGCCATTCTTCTCTAGTATGTTAGCTACTAAATCATGATAACCTGCTTAACAGTTCGTTTGTTTAACAATTTTCATTTTTACTCACCTTGGAACTGAAACATGTTAGTGTTATTTTTATAACATTTGTACTGATATAGAACTAAATGTTTATTTTATAAGTGCATGTAGCACAAGCTTCATATAGAAATGTATAGGTTTGTAAAATAATGTCTTTAAAACACACATGTATATACGTAATATACAGACTTAGAGAAGAACATCATGATTAAAACTTTGAGAAACATTAAATGTGTTTATTTTTTCAGCTGTTGGAGGTCTGTTTCTTATGTTTGTTTTTTAATTCCTAACAGCTTACAGGTTCAAACAGATTGGGCCGATCTACTATGAATATGGTTCACTGATTGTTTCTTATGACAACGCAGACATAGCAGTGAAAACCTTCTACATGTTGAGAGAATGCAGTTTTGATGATAAGAACCTTCTAGTTCTCCTCCTACCAAATATTACCTCAGAGATGATTCCACCAGGAATTAGGGTAAGTGAAGCTTGTCAGAATAATCAAAATATAGCATGTTTTCTTACCTTGGGAATCCTTTCTTCATAAGAAATTAAAGAGTTGCATCTATAGAAAAATACTAGTTTTAATTCTATATTTGTTTTAGTTGTCCATCAGTATACAACTCTCCATGAAATGTTTGCTACATTCATAATTACTTTGAAAATAAGTTTGAATCAGACAAGTGGACTTCTTCCAGATATTCTTATTAGATAAATCCTTTCAAACAAATATCTTAAACATGAATATTTTGATAACTGTATACAAACTAGTAATAAACTTCATTCCCCTGAAATTCAGGTGAACTTCAACAAAAGCATGCCAGAGATTTTCTTTCGATTATTTGAAATAAACAAATCGTTCAGCTTAGTGTTGATACTTTATTTCACAATCTGGCAGAATGAGTCAGACAAGTCAAATTTGTCCCAGTAATTATTTTTGAGGTGCTCATGATATAGGAACAGAGGCCTGGATGTTGACTCAAGTGAACTGTCATTACATTGTATTCTGATAGCTGTATTATGTTGGTAATTATATAAGGTAATACATCTTAACTGTTGAACAAGACTTGCTTAAAACACTTTGTCTGACTGCAGTAAGAAGATACAATATGGTTTTTGTAGATCAAAGTACTAATACCCTTGAGGTGATTTATCACCATAGAAACTAAGCTCGTAGATATTAAAAGAGAAATGAATAGATAAAGGTAATTATTCCTATCATAAGTAGTGGGTGTATGTGAGATGTCAAATGCACAAGGCCTGCATTTTAAAATTTTAAAATTCATATTATGTCATGGTGTCACATTTGTTTAGTATAATTTACAAAGAAAAATGAAAAAATATTCCAACTTTCATTTCTATGCAGCTCTGAATATAGCTTGTAAATTAGACATTATTGTTTTTATTTTGCCTATCTCATAGTATAAGTTTGTATTTGCTAAAAAAACTCTCATCTCTTGAAAATATAATGATGTAGGTTTTGTTTTTGACTATACAGTGTTATTAGTACAGCCCTTCATTGCAACCCTTTTATTATATATCATAGCAAGTTGTCTGAACAGTTACTAATGAAGTACAGCTTTGAAAATAGCTGGAGACAATTGATCAAAATATCTGTATAGAAGAGATTATAATCTACCTATATCAATTAATGTAGAGTACATACAGTGGTTTGAACAGTAATATGTGGTTTATCGAGATATTAGCTACCTGAAGCTCCTGAACCTTAGGGGTGAACAAAAGAGTTTTAATGGGAAATTTATAATGAGATATTGGCTACCCAAGTCTCCTGAAGCTTAGGGGTGAACAAATGGGCTCTAATGGGAAGTTTATAATAAGATATTGGCTACCAGAATCTCCTGAAGCTTAGGGGGGAACAAAAGTGTTCTAATTGGAAGTTTATAACACTTAGGAACAAACTAAATTTTTAATGATTTCTTTAGATGTTTTTCATTCCTGAAAATATTCTTATGTCAAATTAAACTTGTTTGAAAGCTTCAGAGTTTTATTTCATAAAACGTCAGTTTAGCCTATTAGGTTTAGCAAGTATGGTAAGCAATGGTAAAATAATCTTGATTATGTTGCGTACTGTTGCCTGGGGCATATGGATGGCTTTTGCCACTAACCTTTGTGTTTGCAGATTCTCATCTGTTATAAGACACCTTACTATACTTACCATGGCAAGGGTACATCCTGTTGCAGGTCTCATTTTGGATGGTCCTTATCCCCAAGTTGATCCATATTTTTTGTTTTCCATTGCCATTAAGTATGAGAGATATCCTCCTCCTTGGAAATTCAAAATTCTCAATCTGAACATACCATTATGATCTGAATATTTTGTTTCAGAAAGGGCTGTTACATACCCTTCCTAAAAGCAATCATTTTTCATTTGCATCAAACTACCTACCAAATGTCAAAATGTAGTTCTGATACATTCCACCATGACTTTAAATTTGCTGTGGTTGTCACAAGATTTGCTGATTTGCATATTTAAATTGTTTTAATATAAGGTGCTCAACCTTCTTTGGACCCTTTCTCAGTTCTTCCTTCCCCTGGATTTTATGTGCTGGTATTTTCCCCTTCTACTTTTGCCACAATGTCCACATTTGATGTGCTCACCACATGCATCAGATATGATTTGCTGAAGTCTGTTCTTCAGCCCTTTAGGAACATTTTTGTTCTGGCTAACAACATAAGAAAAGTGCCTTTTCAGTGCCTTGTTAGACTTATTGCGTTCTTTTGACAAAATTGTGTTTTTGGCTGGAGCGTACAGCTGTGGCTCATATGAAATGTTTTATTATATACCTTCTGTAACTTCATGTTCTTATTTCATGGGCTAAGGATGACTTCAGACTATCAGTTGTGCTTAAATCATCATCTATTACTGTAGAATGAAGGCATGCCTCAACCTTATTGACCACTGCTACTCCTTTATCAGGCTCCATGCCTTTACTACTTCCTGTCCAGTTCCTACAACATTGATGAATAGGAGATTTTTGTGATAGTTTTTCACAATGTTTGCAAGTCAAGCACTTCTTTTGGCTGACGTCACAGGCTAGAACTTTGCCCGGCTGTATTCCAATTAGAAATTCATCTCCTAATAATTGCAACTTGAGCCACAGTACTTGAACCACTATTCGTCAAAACTCCCTGAAATGGCTGTAGATGTGGTCACTGGTAAGTTTGGGTTTGTACCATCTGACCTTCAATACATATTATGGATATATACTTGTTTGTGGTAAACAATAAATATTGTATCTGCATCATGATTTCCTATCAACTTGAGAGAAAGAAATTTAGTGCGTTTTTTATCAACTTAATAGGGGGAGGAGACACATTTAGGTAGTTAATATCATGTCAGTAGAATAAAACTTCTAATGAATGAAAGGTTTACAACTGTTAAAGCTTTTTTTACAGGAAGAAAACTGTACTATCATGTAATACAAATCAACTTTTAACACATACTCTTAGTTTGTTATATTTGGGAAAACAAGCCACATGCTGGGTTTCCAATTCAGTTACTCCTAACACATAATCATGGTTTGTTCCAACCATTTTTTGTTTAATTCCTGCATGTTTTGTAAGCACTTTCTTTTATAAATCTCCCTTTGTATGTTAGTATGGTTTCTTAAAATTTATTGAGAAAATCAGAAGTCATCTAGACTGCTATGTTTCAATTCAAAACACGTAGCCATTGGCAACAAACCTATTAATATAAATTGATAAAACTCCTATAACCCAAATGCTTTCGAAAGTTGGCATCTGAAGAAGAAAGGTCCACCATTTCAAAGTGCTTTGGCTGTAGTGCTTTTATCATTTTATATTAAGACTTCTTCAACCTAGGTGTTTTTCTTAGATCATGCAGGCAACAAACTATTGTCACACATTATAATTAAATGCATAAGAACACTGCATTCTGGGAAAAAGGAGTGATCATTTTTAATATAAAGAGTGCGATTTGTATTACCTTAAACTTGGATTAATTGTGTTAAACACACCTCATAGTTTGTTTAGTGTATTAGTTGTATTACCTTAAACTTTGAGTGAGGTGTGTTTAACACAATTAATCCAAGTTTAAGGTAATACAACTAATACACTAAACAAACTATGAGGTGTGTTTAACACAATTACTCAAAGTTTAAGGTAATACAACTAATACACTAAACAAACTATGAGGTGTGTTTAACACAATTACTCAAAGTTTAAGGTAATACAACTAATACACTAAACAAACTATGTTTAACACAATTATGCCTCATAGTTTGTTTAGTGTATTAGTTGTATTACCTTAAACTTGGATTAATTGTGTTAAACATGCCTCATAGTTTGTTTAGTGTATTAGTTGTATTACCTTAAACTTGGATTAATTGTGTTAAACATGCCTCATAGTTTGTTTAGTGTATTAGTTGTATTACCTTAAACTTGGATTAATTGTGTTAAACATGCCTCATAGTTTGTTTAGTGTATTAGTTGTATTACCTTAAACTTGGATGCATTTTAATTAGAGTATTAGCCTTTTTTCCCCATTTATTGTACAGTTTTATTATTCATTAAATTTGTTACTTTTATTTATTATCTTCATAGCAATTAGTTTTGTCTGTACTTATCTGTATTGTCCTGCAAGATGATTTTATAGACTGAACAGTAATATCTGTTGTATTTACTTAGATCAGATATCAAGCTTTTAATGAGTTTTGATGTAGTTAGGGAAGATTGTATTAAGTGTTATATATACTGTGGTAGCTTACATGTTTTTTGTTAGCTCTATAAGTATGAAGTGGGTCAATTTGACCAAGCCAAAATTAGGGAAATTTTTACACACTGTAACTCTGAATTTACAAATCTTTAGCAGAAATACTTTATTATAAAATTATGTTTTTTCTATACAACAGACTTCTAATGTTTAGTAAAAGCTTGCTAGCTTTCATGACTCAGTAAAGCTTCAATCTGGATAAAAGATGATATTCATGTCAATAACAAAAGTAATTATTTTCATCTTACAGTTTTGTAGTTCATTTGTGTAATCTCTAGAGTTTTCTAAATAAATATAAAGTTCTGTTACGTATCTGCTTGTTTGTTAATTTCCGGTAAAAATTCTTTTCGAGAAACTTCAGCGATACAAGTCTTCTTGATTAAAACTAGTTTATTCTTTCTCGACACAACTTTTTGTATTACACAGAATTTTCACAGTCACTTTAAACTTAACAACCTTTATAACACATGCTATAAATCACAGTGATTCACACATCTTACTTACGGAGCCTACTGTTCGCTTGACTCAATTATCTGTATCTTCAATCTATCTCTTCAATCACGCTGGTTTTTCTCGCCAGGCGTCTAGCAAACAATCGGACATTCGCAGGGTTCCTCGATAATTCATGATCCTTCGAGAAACTCCAGCGCACATGCTCCCAACATTGCGTGACTTCCACTGTCGTAACAAACTGCCTTTTGTGCTACAGACAGAAGAGACAATCAAGAGAAAGATGATGAATCATACAGTGAAGATTTTCTCACAAGTACAATTAAAATGTAATTTTTTGATAAGTTATTAATCAGATTTTTTAGTTGAACCAGTCACTAGAACTGTTGCTATAATATTGTAAATAGAGAGCACATTTTTCACTTTGTTTGACCCTCTGTGAGAAGAGATTGGTATCTACTAGTAGAGGTAGCTCTTGACTGATACTAAAAACATGCCTAAGTGGGAGATGTTAATACAGACTTTGTAATTTTTTAGAAAGTGCAGCTCTTGTTAATGGTATTGTTTTGTTTTTGGCCATTGTTGATGTGTATTTCAAAGAATGATGTCTTTCAACATTGGTTGTTAGCTTAAGAAGTGCCATTTGTCAGTTATGATGTGTAAGTTTTGAAGGTTTAATAAGAGTGTTGATGTTGGCAGTGAGTTTATTTTTTGACATTTTTTAGAAAGTGCATCTCATTAGTGGTATTCTTTTGTTTTCAGCCATTGTTGGTGTTTGTCAATGTGAAGAGTGGCGGCTGTCAGGGACTAGTATTGCTATCCTCCTTCAGAAAGTTGCTGAATCCTTACCAAGTGTATGACCTAGAGAACGGTGGGCCTCTGCCAGGGTAAGTTAACTTTTTGTTTGGTTTATGCAGTTTGAGTCAGATGTCAAATAATACTGTCTGAAAAAAAAAATATGCAAAAACAAATAAAGATGTCTTACGTAATGTATTTACTCTAGTTAACTGGCTGGTGGCAACAAAACAACAAGGCTTATATATATTGCTTAAAATTGCTGCATTGAGTACTTTATAAAGCACATAGTTTTTGATCCAGTGTGAGACACTGCATTTGATTTTGTTTGGATGATTATAACGACATACTAGGGGAAAAACTTTGCATACAAAACGTTTTTCTGGTTGTGCTATCTTGTATGTTAATGCACAAAGTTTATAAAACGTAAATGGTAGTACCCTGTAATTAAAATAATTAAATCAGTTAATTCTTTCAGCACAGGCTCAGTCCCTGGGATCGACCTCATAACCATTTTGTGCTCATTACAGTTTTCATGCTATAACTTTTAAATTAGTGAGCGATTGTTAACGAAATTTGCCAGATTATCAGTAAACATTACAATGCTTTCAGATGTAAAATATCAAATTTTTTTATTAAGTCTTAAGGTTTGTAAATCAATGTTCTTCTTGTTTCTTTTTTTTTCTTTTTCGCATATTGCCTATTTCTCATGCAAAGTAATATTCATTTTAAGAATAAAAATACTTTTATACATCAGAAAATTTTCAAATTTCATGTGCAAAATCGTTATAATGTCCAGATAGTTATCAAACATTTCTTAAGAGCAAATGTTATATTTTATCTGAATGGAAATGAATAAAAAACCTATAACCCGAGCACTTTCGAAAGGTGGACCTTTCTTCTTTGGGGGCAAACTGTTTATCTGTTATTTTGAGTAATTAATCTCTGTACGGTTTCGGTAGATTTGACCAATCTTGCAACCACCATAAAAATTAGGAAATAAATACAAATTATATCTCCAAAACAGAAATGTTTAGACTAAATAGCTTAAATCTCATAACATTATAGATTTATATATATTTATTATTTTTATTATATTGACCTTTCAGCCATGCCTGGCTAACAATACAGAAGTTACAATGACGTGGCTCACATGTACTCATGTTACGGTATCAAATAACATAAAACTAACCTTTGGTCTTTACAAAGTAACTTGTCTTGGCTGTGT
>NW_013666826.1:21116-21816 GCF_000517525.1 Limulus polyphemus
ACTTACTTTTCTTAAAACATAGAACAGTAAATAAAGAAGTAAAGCAAACAACTATCTTATTTTATATATACATTTGAATTACTAAAAAAATACATAAATTACTATATCAATACCATAGAATTCCACTATAATTTATCAAGATGTATTTTACTCTCAAAAGACACACCCTGCCTCATTGAAATATTGGTTCAAATGAAAGAAATGGCTGAGAAAGCCACCAGGGGACATTCTGAGCTTCCAATTGGTTATTCATGTCATATATAAAAGTAAGTGTACATAAGTGAGAGTTCCACAAATGAAAAGAGGTGGGCGGAGTGCCACTGTGTTTGATTTATTACATGAGCAATATCTTAGCAAATAGAAAAGATAATATGTTCTTATTTTATATTCTAGCTTGTCAACATCAGTAATTTGAACCAGTGCTGCATTCAACATACCACGTGAAACACAAAAATCAATGTTTATCTGTGTTTTTTTAATATTTACTTTTAAACTAAGAAATTGAGTAATGTATAGTACTAAAATTTGAATTATAATCTACAGTTTGATATCAAAGTTATTGACATTAAGTTATGAAATAGTAGTTCAATAAAATTTTGAATGTGAGTCAACAAACGAGATGACATCCTTTCACCTGTGACCCATCTCGAAAGGGTTAAGTGACCTGCCTAGACTATTCACATATGAGGCTAGGAATGCA
>NW_013666826.1:22767-35045 GCF_000517525.1 Limulus polyphemus
TGAAAGTCAACAAACTTGATGAAATGGCCTCTCACCTGTGACCCATCTCGAAAGGGTTAAGTGACCTGCCTAGACTATTCACATATGAGGCTAGGAATGCAGAGTTCTAAATGAATCTGATGGCCTTGCGGGGTGCGTCAGTGACTATAAGATTAAGCCTAATTAGGTTAAACTGTTCCATAATGCGTGATATTCACTAAACATCTCTAGTATAAGGTTAAGCTTAATTAGGTTAAACTATTCCATAACATGTGATATTCACTAAACACCTCTAGTATAAGGTTAAACTATTCTACAACATATGATATTCACTAAACACCTCTAGTACAAAAAAGGACTTTGAGTGTGGTCAAGCATCTGATAAAAAATGACAAAACAATTGACTTATCTAGTGATAGACACCAGATCTAGTGATGCTTTCAAAACCTGAGTACTGGGGACAGGTAGTAAAACTCAACAAGGTGATGGTATCGGTACTACAAACAGATGAAGAAAATCACACACAAACACTACTGTCTGAGGTGGGGCTCCGAGAGATGACAGATCCATTCCTCAAATATCTTTTGCAATACATAGCAACATCTACACCCACCCCTTCTTTACGTATATGTTGATGTCGTCTGTACTTTTAACTCCTAATTTCTTTTTTGTATGGGTTAATGAAGTTTAAAAAGCTTCCCACATTACTCATTTAATTGCATAATTTCAACCAACAGTTTGATTTACATTTGCAGTTATCACTAGAGGATTTCAGGAGTTGCTCAAAGTATTACTCACTATCTCTAAAAAAAAAACAACATAAACAAGAAGTTCTATGGTAGGTATACTGTTTAAGTTAACATCTTTTTATTTGAAAGAAAAGAAAATAGCTGAAATTCGCTTCAAATTTTGGTGGTTCAGGCATTTGTATTTAACATGCAAATTACAAGTACACTTTTTTATGACCAGGCATTATGTAGTGGTCAGCATGTCCTGATTGTGAATCGAAGAGTTTGAACTTCTACTCCCTTCTCTTACTGCAAAACCAAGTTTCACACTCTGAGCCCATACATGCAAGAATAGCCCAAGAGTTGGCAATGGGTGCCCTCTCTCTGTCTTTCACTTCAAAATTAGAGGGGGTTGTGCACAGATATCTATCGTGTAGCTTCACATGAGACAAGAACAACACTTTTCTCCATGAAAATTCCTAATTTATTAATTTATATATTATTTAAACCATTAAACTGAACTTGAAATGGACACCTAAATTCAATTAATCAATCTCATTACTTTCAGTCTTTCGCCTTTATCCCAATTTAAGTTTATGTAAAGATGAATTTTTTTTCCAATAAATTAGGGAAAGATTCTTTAGATTTAATTTATAAAAGTTTTTTTAAAACATTTAACAATTTCTTCCATAACAAAGCAGTGAATGGATTCCAAAGCTAAATGAATGTGTACACCTTTTCAGCAGTGGAGACATTATAATATGATGGTTAATTCCACTTTTTGTTGGTAAAGAGATGGCAATGTTGACTAGCCACTTTCCCTCTAGTATGACTTCTAAATTAGGGACAGCAAGTCCTGATAACCCTCAAGCAGCTTGGCATGAAGTTCAGCAGAAAGATAAACGAAATAATTGAAATGTGCATTACATATGCATAAAGATCTTCTTAAAATGAGAATTTCTTGTGGGGTGAATTGAATAAAAATGATTTATTTTTTCAGAAATCAAGTAAAAAAAATTTTTTTTGTGTGTGTGTATAACTTTAAAGAAATACCTCCTGCTGTGAAACACAGAATTTAAGTAACGTTCTTAAAAATGACTGGATGTCTGATAACGGGTGTTCAATATGTTGTTATTAATTATTTAAACCTTTTGCTAACTAATGAAAGAACTGTTGTACTTACACCTATTCCTCGGAACAGAATTATAAATACATTCTGTCGTTTTATGTTTTTATCATAAATATATCTGTTCAAGTTATTATTGCTCCTGTTAAGTTTAGTGTATGTAGCTTCTGCCGAAAATATAGATAATGGCAAGGGTGACAACCTGATGAAACAGTGTGTTTTAATTATTATAAGTAAGAATGTATGAGTAATTTATTAAGTTAGCTATTATTAAATTCTCTCTAAAAAAAAACAACTCCAGATGCTTTGATGATTTGTTGTCAAACTGGATGTAGTTTTTTTTTGTGTTAGAGCATGGATCATACATAAAGTTTAGTAATTCTTTAAGATACCAGCAATTTTCCAAGACAGACAGATAACTTTTATTATTGAGATCAAATTAATGTGTTGAATATGTTCTCATCTAAAAAAAAAATATCATTGTGCAGATACATTTTAACAGTCAAATGAAGCCATTAAACAAAGAATCTATATCTCATTGTTGTACTAACTTAATTGATGTAATAATTAAAAATGTTGTCACTATAAGTAATTACATTTCTGAACTTTTTAGAACAATCATGAGCTTTAAAAAGAAATGAAGAAACTTTTGAAAAGTAAAATTTAATTAGGGTAGGAATTTCTTTTGAAACTGCTTAAATGTACCGAACAGCTAAAGGTTACACAAACAAGGTTCTTGTTTGTTTTGTTTTCCATACTGGACAGTTATAGTTAATTTAAATAATAAAAGAATTAAATCTTATGGTGTGCTTCTACAGTCTTTATGTATTTAGACGAATTAAGGACTACAAGATTCTTGTTTGTTTTGTTTTCCACACTGGACAGTTATAGTTACTTTAAATAATAAAAGAATTAAATCTTATGGTGTGCTTTTACAGTCTTTATGTATTTAGACGAGTTAAGGACTACAAGATTCTTGTTTGTGGAGGAGATGGTACAGTAGGCTGGACTCTACAGTGTCTCGACAATGTTGGTCAAGATTCAGAATGCTCATCCCCTCCATGTTCTATCCTGCCTCTTGGAACGGGCAACGACCTTGCACGGGTCCTTCGTTGGGGGCCAGGCTACACTGGCGGAGAAGAACCGCTTACAGTCCTCAAGGATATTATAGATGCAGAAGAGATCAGGCTAGATAGGTAAGTACAAATGTGAATAAAAGTGATAGAGATGCCTTGTTAATAAGTCTTAAATTACAAAGTAAAGTTCATTTTATTATAAAAAGGAGCACCAGAAATGTAGCAAACGTTTTTAGTAGATTTCCAATCAATGAATTCATTAGAAAGTAAAGTTTGTTTATTGGAGTGGCACAAAAGTCTTCTGTGATTTATTTATTTTTCAGTGTGACAGATCTACTCCTTTGTATTGATACATCACATAGACGTATATGAAATATTTCACAAAGTACTCATTTATGAATTTGAATTTTGCAATTGTTAAATGCTACAGATGCAGCATGATAGGTATAATCTTGGGTATGTACAGGTGGACTGTAGTGTTTCACTCTGATGAAAAACCTGATGAAAGGCCAGGAATTGTGAGTAACAGCTCTGGATCCACGTCTGAGGACAACACAGCCATCTTCATGATGAACAATTACTTTGGAATTGGCATCGATGCTGACCTGTGTCTTGACTTTCATAATGCCAGGGAAGAAAATCCTAACAAGTTTAATAGCAGGTAGGAAACTTTCCATCATCAGTGAATATGCTATAGTTTGTATCAACTGCATTTTCATCTCCTGACTTTAACTTTGGAGTCTTAAATAACCTAGAATTGAATTTTAATATAAAAGAAGTTTTGGGGTCCAAAAACCCAATGATCTCTTATATTTCCTTTAGATCCAGTAAAATAAATTACAGTCTGCCTTATCAGAAACCTTGCAGAACACCTAAATTTCAGGTAAAATGCAGGGAAGATTGTTAGTACTCTAAATAAATGACCATACTTTTTTTTACAAGTCTTTTTATTTCCAGACTTCATAACAAAGGGGTTTACTTTAAAATGGGCCTTCGGAAGATGGTGGGCAGGAAACTGTGGAGAGATTTAAACAAAGAGGTTCGCCTCGAAGTGGATGGGAAAATGGTAGATCTACCGCCAGTTGAAGGAATCATCATTCTAAATATTCTGAGGTAAATTTTATTCCTGTTACTATCCTGAGAATAGGAATTTTGTGGTACTTTTATAATCTGTTTTGTAGAAAGATAAATAAGAAGTGCCATCCAAGCAGAAATATTTTTGCATTAGTAAATATACATCAAAATTTTTCACATGTATTTTCAATAGCTGGTTGTCCATACAAATACGGCATCAATTTTTCAACACTGTACAGGGTGGGCAAAAAATCTGGGCACTCCCCCTCTTACTTAAAGCTCACGTGATAATTCACTGTGGGGCTTTATCAAACAGGTTGTGGCAAAGGAACAATATGATACAACTTATGCTTTAAAACAAACAATTGTTGAAAGTTTCACTAAGGTCACCCCTAATATGCATCACAACTGGAGATGTATCATCCTATGTCATGAAAATGAAGGCCAACAGACAGACATTTTGGATTATTAATTGAATCTTTTGTTAGTCTGTTTCAGTATGAGAAATGTAAATACGTCAATATGTAATAAATTCTTTCTTTCATGTACACTATCTTTATTTGAGGGGGAGCTGCCCACCCTGAATATAGCAGAAATACATATTTCATGATTATTTATGTTTTATGCATGTTCAAACAGATGTAGATCCAATTGAAATTTCTAGTTAAGATTTTGAGTTAGTATGGAAAATAGCTTGTATACATAGTCATCCCAGAATTCATGTTGTATTGCAACATGAGTCAGTAAACCTGGAAATTTTACCTTCATTTAGCTGGGGATCAGGAGCCAACCCCTGGGGTCCTGAAAGAGAGGACCAGTTCTCTAAGCCTAACCACTATGATGGAATGTTAGAAGTAGTGGGAGTTATGGGAGTCGTCCATATGGGACAGATTCAAAGTGGACTTCGGAATGCTATCAGAATTGCACAGGGAGGACACGTGAGTTTTTACTCATTATTATTTAAATTTTAAATGTGTTTAAAATGGTCAGCACTAATACAGTAGAAGATCAGTTGACTGAAAATTATTTGATATGTTAAAACAAAGAGCCTTTCTTATGTTCTCTCATTATCCCAATCCTGTACAAAAGTATATTGTACAAACTATATATGTATATATATATAGAGAGAGAGAGAGATTGAATGAAATATTACACCAACATACACAATAGCATTTAAGTTAAACCCTTAAATTATGCAACAAAGGTAACAGTTGATTATTAAAATTGAAGCTGTCTAATAGGACTGCTTTTAACAGCTGGTGACAGTCAGGCTAGACCTTTAAATTCTGAGACACAGGTGACAACTTTCTCAAAACTGTAGCTTTATAAGAAAACTGCATTCATCAGGTTATACTTAAATTTTCCTTATTAAGAGGAAGCAACATCTAACAGAAATATTTGTAATAGATCAAAAATACAGAAAAAAATTAAGCACATAGACTTTGTAATTGTTCACAATAATTCTGAGTTCCTATTACATATAACAAATGTGATAATTATAGCTGGTAACTGAAAATGTAGTTACTTTTGATATTATTTTACAAATAGTGAATTGTATTAGATAATTATGATAATCGTAAGCTTGTAAATATTTTTATTTATAACAAGTACTGAATATTCTAAAGACAGCCCAAATGTTCAGTGGGCTTAAATAATACTTATAAGAATTCTGATCCTGGACTTACAAGAATGTTTTAAATGTGTAAGATTTGCTCATGGTTTTTTAGTACTAATTAACTAATGCTACATAATTTTATTAACAAAGAAAAGTTGTATTGCCACTAAAAGTGGAAAAACACTAACAAAAAACCAGCTATATTAAATACTCTGGTTTCTATAGATTCGAATCCGACTCAACACTGATATGCCTGTACAAGTGGATGGAGAACCTTGGATTCAGAGTCCTGGGGAGGTCGTGGTTCTTCGCTCTGCCCTCAAGGTAAGTAAAAACTTTAATTAATTTCTATTTAAATAACTGGGTCCTTGCACCTGATATTAAATTAACTGAATACTCCTGATATATATATTTGAGTTTCTAACGTCTCATTTCAGGTTTCTTTATTTTGTCAGTGCAGGTAATTTGAATTTATTTTAGTTATTTTTAGATTTATAAGGACTCATCTATTGAAAATTATGAAAGTCTTTCACCAAAACTGCAGAAATATCATTTGAGATGAAGTTTCATAAATCAGATATTTTGCAGAGTTAATGGTTGTTGCAAATAATATTCCACAATGTGTATGATATGGGGAATTGAATACCTGAATACTGATGTATTATCATTGTGGTCCAGATTTATCTTGTCAGTTGTGATAAGAGCATTCTTTTATAGCTGATTTAGGCAGTCATCACGATGAACAAACAAAGGTATAATGGGCAGGAACTGCCTAATAGAGCATGATACTTGTGGAGAAAGTCTTGTAGGACTAAAGTATAAAAGTAGTACAGATGGAATGGACATTTTGTAAGATTTTGTCTTAATTTGTTAAGAAATACACACACACATATATATAAATTTCTTTAGTGATAAAAGCATTAAGGTTGTTGTAGAAGAACAGTTGATACTTACAAGTTAGGCTTACTCATTGCATTTTAGATTTCTACATTGTATTTGAAAATTACACATTGTACAATGACTATATTAATTACCAGGCTATGTGTTAAAATGTACACATTGCACAATGAGTATATTAATTATCAGGCTATGTGTTAAAAAATACACACTGCACAATGAGTATATTAATTACCAGGCTATGTGTTAAAATGAACACATTGCACAAGGAGTATATTAATTACCAGGCTATGTGTTAAAAAGTACACATCGCACAATGAGTATATTAATTACCAGGCTATGTGTAACAAAGTACACATTGCACAATGAGTATATTAATTACCAGGCTATGTGTTACAAAGTACACATTGCACAATGAGTATATTAATTACCAGACCATGTGTTAAAAAGTACACATTGCACAATGAGTATATTAATTATCAGGCTATGTGTTAAAAAATACACATTGCACAATGAGTATATTAATTACCAGGCTATGTGTAACAAAGTACACATTGCACAATGAGTATATTAATTGCCAGGCTATGTGTTAAAATGTACACATTGCACAATGAGTATATTAATTATTAGCTCTCTGTAGTTTTTAAATTATGTTTACCAAAGGTCATGCCCTCCCCCCACCCTAAGTGATAAAAACCGGGTTTCGATACTCGTGGTGGGCACAACTTGGATGATCAGTTGTGTAGGTATACGCTCAACAACAACTAAAGTCAATCAAAACAAAAATTATTGTATAATCTAAAAAGATACAATTTATTTATTTTTTTGTGACATTTTTAAGATTTATAAAAAAATCTCTTTTTTTTTTTAAATGGGCTAATTTTATCTTTTTTTCAATTAAAACTTTTATATAGAATCAGACAGTCCTTCATGGTACCGAGAAGGTTAATATTTAGCTATTTTTGTTAAAGGTGGAGTAGCTATTTTGTGCTTTTAGGTATCTTCCACATTAAAAGTGATGAAAGAAACAGTAAGCTTACAACTGGTAATATATTTCAAATGTAATAAACAAAATAGTAATTATGATGTTAAGTGTAATAGTAACCTTTTTAATTGTGAAGTGTAAGTTCAGAATTAGTCAGAACCAGAAGTAAAACTTAAATTAAGAGAAGAATATAGAAAAAATCAAGTAAATGTGAATCTGCAAATATTATTTTTTTTCTTTCTTTGTGCATTTCAAAGAGATTCAAATGAAACGTACAACGATTCTTTATGTAGGCTACCATGCTCAGGAAAAGTAAAATGAAACGTAGAAATACAGAATCGGTTCTTGCCTCATCCAATGCAGAACGATCTTATGAAGACTGATTTGTTATGTTAGGCAGAAACCTAGCTAGGGCAAGTGATCCCTGTGGCTCCATAGACAAGTTATGTTTCTCTTAGTATTGAAGACCTTGGCTGATAGTTCAGACTTTGGGATCTGTCTGAAGAAGTGTTTATTTAAACAGAAACCTAGCTAGGACAAGTGATCTCTGTGGCTCCATAGACAATGTCAAGAAGACAAGAAACCTTGTTCCTGCAAGTTATGTTTCTCTTAGTATTGAAGACCTTGGCTGATAGTTCAGACTTTGGGATTTGTCTGAAGAAGTGTTTATTTAAAAAGAAACCTAGCTAGGACAAGTGATCTCTGTGGCTCCATAGACAATGTCAAGAACACAAGAAACTTTGTTCCTGCAAGTTATGTTTCTCTTAGTATTGAAGACCTTGGCTGATAGTTCAGACTTTGGGATCTGTCTGAAGAAGTGTTTATTTAAACAGAAACGTAACTTGGTATAGTGATCCTTCTTGTTCTATAGGCAGTGTAAAGAACACGGGAAGCTTCGATCATGCAACTTATGTTTTTCTTAATGTCGAAGACCTCGTCAGATAGTTCAGAGGGCAAGGTCTGCCTGAAGAAGTGTTTTTTTTTAGAAAGAAACCTAGCTAGGTATAGTGATCCTTCTGACTCTATCGGCAGTCTCAAGAACATAGGAAGCTTATTTTGTGCAAGTTGTATTTATCTTAAAGTCAAAGATCTTGTCAGATAGTTCAGAGTATGGGGTCTGACTTTACAGAGCATACAGTTGTCATGATCTGGTATATTGGGTTTTTTCACTTTCTAGTCAGTTTTGAAATTGGATCTTTGAGTCTCGTTGTTATCTTGTATTTTTAAAAATTGGTGAAAAACCTGTTGTACTGTTTTAGCTTTATTATTAATCAACAGTACTAAACTTGTTATATAAAGTGTTATATATGCATTCAACAAGTTCTAGACTTCAGCAAATTATGTACAGCAGCTATTTTACAATTATTTAAGTAATTTATTCTGTTGCATTTATATTATTTCAATTACCCAATAAAATATTTTAATTAAGATGAAACTGGGAATTTTATTTTCAGTTGACTATTTTAAAAGTTACTTTGTTTGTGTTAAGTTATTTTAAGTATTTTTTCTTTTCTTTCATTAATACAATTTGTTTTTTAAACACTCTGAAAGAAGTCGTGGTTTTTGATGTATTTAGTAGTGTTAAAAAAGAACATTCCTCAGAGAGAAAAAAATGTACTTTCCTGTTAGGTTAACAAAATGTTTCAAGCTTATTTATTGTTGTTTAAACTAAAGGCCATGAGACAGAAACTCAACATTTAATTTTCAGGAGTCAGTTTACAAATCTAGTTGTGTCTGGCTTTTTGTTAGTGTCACTGGTAAGTCTGAGGGCTTCTAATGATAAAATTATGTGTTTAACGACACAGACCTGTTTTTGAGTGAAGCATATTCTGTATGTGCTTCTTTTCGTGCCATATCTAGTGTGTCCTAATCCTTGTGCTGATTTTCCTCTTGTTGGAAAGTTACTTGGTGCCATGGAAACGGCATCATCACAGCAGTTATTATTTCTAATCTTGCACACCTTGTTTAATAGCCAAGTATAGCGAAAACTTTTTTTTTTAAAGAAATTAAAAAAATTTATTTTCTAGTGTAATGCTGAAAAAATCAATTTAATTTTTTCTAGTATTGTGCTGACTTCAAAAAATAAGAATCTTTCTTGTATAAGTTTTTCAAGGGTATAGGAATTCTTAAGTCGTTTAATGTCTTTTGTGTGTGTGTGTATGTTAACATACGTAATTGACCGACAGTTGTCAAGCATTTTTAAAAGTTGGTGCAATTTTTTATTCAAAATTTACTCGTGATAGAATGCAATTTCCTGCAATTGATAAATTAGTTTCAAGATGCTATTTCTTGTATCAAACAAAAATAAAGATTTCAAGTTAACTTAAAATGTTTTACACCTTTAGAATTAGCTGTGCAACATAAACCTTCAACAAGAACATTATATGTATTTTTGTAAACTAACATCTTTGTGAACTACCAGTAACTTAAAACAGATAACTACACCTGTGTTACTTATAATAGTGGAGCATCCAAGTTTGAACCCTTTGAATGCGGCTGCTTCTAATGTGCACGGAATTTTGCGAGCCATACACTGTGTACAGCACACTCGCATTCAACTGCTGGAAGTGGACCGTACAGCAAATTAGCAGTCAAGGGTTTAAACACACTTGGATGTGTGTTAATCAAATGTTTTTATGCTTAAATTTGTTTGTTAAAAGCCTCACTAGTGGAATAATTTTTTTTTTGGGGGGGGGGTTACTTGGAATCTTATAAATGAAAGAAACATGGAAAGAAAGTTAGGTTATTTATAATGTACTTATATTAAATGGATTGTTCACTAATCCCTTCATCTGTTTGAGACACATTTCAAAAGAAAATTGTATTCTAAGTACAGGTAGTGATAATGTGTTTTTAAAATTGACATTTGGCTACTCACTACTCTTGTTTGGAAGAACATTAAATAGACAGTTGACCAATATCTACTTCTGTTATAGACTTATGTAGAAGGTGATTAAGCTAGTCATTACTTCTGTTATAGACTTATGTAGAAGGTGATAAAGCTAGTCATTACTTCTATTGTAGACTTATTTAGAAGGTGATTAAGCTAGTCATTACTTTTGTTATAGACTTATTTAGAAGGTGATAAAGCTAGTCATTACTTCTGTTAGAGACTTATTTAGAAGGTGATTAAGCTAGTCATTACTTCTGTTAGAGACTTATGTAGAAGGTGATAAAGCTAGTCATTACTTCTGTTAAAGACTTATTTAGAAGGTGATAAAGCTAGTCATTAGTATTAGGTGATGCAACTTAACACACGGCTGTATAAGGAAGGTTTAGTAATAGATGACACAAGTTAACACATACAGCTGTTTAATGAAAGTTTAGTAATAGATGACACAAATTAGCACAGAAGAACTGTGTAAGGAATATTTAGAACTAGATGCCACAAGTTAACACATACAGCTGTTTGAGGAAGGTTCAGTAATAGATGACACAAGTTAACACATACAGCTGTGTAAGGAATGTTTAGTACTAGATGACACAAGTTAACACATACAGCTGTTTAATGAAAGTTTAGTAATAGATGACACAAATTAACACAGAAGAACTGTGTAAGGAATATTTAGAACTAGATGACACAAGTTAACACATACAGCTGTATAAGGAATGTTTATCAGAAGACACAAGTTAACACATACAGCTGTTTAAGGAAGGTTCAGTAATAGATGACACAAGTTAACACATACAGCTGTGTAAGGAATGTTTAGTACTAGATGCCACAAGTTAACACATACAGCTGTTTAAGGAAGGTTCAGTAATAGATGCCACAAGTTAACACATACAGCTGTGTAAGGAATGTTTAGTACTAGATGCCACAAGTTAACACATACAGCTGTGTAAGGAATGTTTAGTACTAGATGCCACAAGTTAACACATTCAGCTGTGTAAGTAATGTTTAGTACTAGATGCCACAAGTTAACACATACAGCTGTGTAAAGAATGTTTAAGTACTAGATGCCACAAGTTAACACATACAGCTGTGTAAGGAATTTTTAGTACTAGATGCCACAAGTTAACACATACAGCTGTTTGAGGAAGGTTTTGTATTAGATGACAGAAATTACCACATAGAGCTTTGTAAGGAATGTTTAGTACTAGGTGACACAAGTTAACACATACAGCTGTATAAGGAATGTTTAGTACTGGGTGATGCAACTTAACACACACAGCTGTGTAAGAAATTTTTAGTACTAGGTGACACAAGTTAACACATACAGCTGTATAGGAAATGTTTAGTACTAGGTGATGCAACTTAACACACACAGCTGTGTAAGAAATTTTTAGTACTAGGTGACACAAGTTAACACATACAGCTGTGTAAAGAATGTTTAGTATTCATGTTCACAGTAGCACTATCTTCTCATGCCTAAACTTCAGTGAAGTTAGAAACAATCTTAAGTTAAAACCATGTCCCCTCATATGTATTCTTGTTAAAATAAAATGTTTTTTTTTAAACATGCACTTATACTGGGACATGCTATATCACTGCTACAGCTGAAAGAAATGAAGAATGTTGACAATTGACCCATTAGTTGATGCACCCATTTTTACCTGATCATGTAATTAAATACAGTAAAGAGAAGTGATGTTAATACTAATTGACCCATAAGTTGATGCACCCATTTTTACCTGATCTTTTAATTAATGACAGTAAAGAGAAGTGATGTTAATACTAATTGACCCATAAGTTGATGCACCCATTTTTACCTGATCTTTTAATTAATGACAGTAAAGAGAAGTGATGTTAATACTAATTGACCCATAAGTTGATGCACCCATTTTTACCTGATCTTTT